>NC_073412.1:4857704-4922704 GCF_028641065.1 Leucoraja erinaceus | reverse complement strand
ACACGCACACGCACACACGCACACACGCACACACACACACGCGCACAAACACACACACGCGCACACACACACACGCGCACACACACACACACACAAACTATGAACGATGAGATCACATACCACTTACGGCATCCAATACATCTTTATTTTTATTTAATCTTCTAAATCCAATTACTATTTAAAAGCCACTCTGGACTCACAAGGACACTGCATTACCCCGTAAAACCTGCTCTTGGGTGCTTTATGTTGCCACACTTAGATTTATACCATCTACTTTCCATTTTCTGAACAGCAGGAATATTTTTTGATGAGTCATCAAAACTCTAGGGCCTAAAACCGTATCAAGTGTCACACTGGTTTTGTGATGGAATTTCTTCAGATTGGGTACATGTGGGCACCTACATATAATTACAGTATAGGCTAAAGGTGCAGAGTTCACACAGCCTTAAACAACTGCTCACCATTATTTAAAGGACTCAACTGTTCCCCATTATCCTCTGGTTGCAAATTTGAACATCAGCATCTCGTATTTTTGCTTGTGCAGCTTCCAACCCAGTGGTATGAATATTGATTTCCCAAAATTCGAGTAACCCCTGCATTCCCTCTCTCTCTGGAGTATTGTGTGCAGTTTTGGTCCCCTCATTTGAGGAAGGACAGTCTTGCTATTGAGGGAGTGCAGCGTAGGTTCACAAGGTTAATTCCCGGGATGGCGGGGCTGTCATATGCTGAGAGAATGGAGCGGCTGTGGGCTTGTACACTCTGGAGTTTAGAAGGATGAGAGGGTATCTCATTGAAACATATACGATTGTTAAGGGCTTGGACACGCTAGAGGCAGGAAACATGTTCCCGATGTTGGGGGAGTCCAGAACCAGGGGCCACACACAGTTTCAGAATAAGGAGTAAGCCATTTAGAACCGAGACGAGGAAACATTTTTTCTCACAGAGAGTGGTGAGTCTGTGGAATTCTCTGCCTCAGAGGGCGGTGGAGGCCGGTTCTCTGGATACTTTCAAGAGAGAGCTGGATAGATCTCTTAAAGATAGTGGAGACAGGGGATATGGGGAGAAGGCAGGAACGAGGTACTGATTGGGGATGATCAGCCATGATCGCATTGAATGGCGCTGCTGGCTCGAAGGGCCGAATGGCCTACTCCTGCACCTATTGTCTATTGGCTAATGTCTATTATATCTCTCGTTTCCCTTTTTGCTGAACGTCAATCTGAAGAAGGGTCTGTATGGATATGGTTTCCGCCCACATCCCAAAAACCGTGCAGGCTTGTAGGTGAATTGGCTTCTGTAAATTGTGCCCAGTGTCGAGGACAGAGCTAGTATATGATTGATTGTGGACTCGATGGGCTGAAGGGCCTGCTTCCGTGCTGAATGGCTCTGATGATGACTCTATCTCTCTGCAGTGGTGATCCTGAGCATTGCAGACAGCAGAAGCAAGGAGCTGTTGGCAAGCTACTGCCTACCTGTCTCCTACCTGCAGATGTTCCACCATTACCACCTCGAGTTGATACAGGTGAGTGGGGAGGAGCCACGGGAGACCCGGCCAGGTACTAACCCTGAGACTCGTGGATCTGGCATGGTTTAGTGTAGAGATACTGGATCGAACCCGGATCTCAGCCAACAACTCAACCACCTGCCCCGCTGAGTTACTCCAGCGTTTCTGTAAACCAGCACCTGCAGTTCCTTTCATCCATAGACTGGGTGGCACCTTGGCGCAGTGGCAGAGTGTCAGAAACCCTGGGTTCGACCCGGGTTCGATCCCGACTACGGGTGCTGTCTGTGTGGAGTTTGTACGTTCTCACCGTGACCTGCGTGGATTTTCTCTGAGATCTTCGGTTTCCTCCCACACTCCAAAGACGTACAGGTTTGTAGGCTAATTGGCTTGGTAAATGTAAAAAAAAATAGCCCCCAGTGTGTGTAGGGTTTGTGTTAATTTGCGGGTATCGCTGGTCAGTGCAGACCCGGTGGACGCTGTATCTCCGAACTAAATTGGAGTATTGCGTAAAGTTTTGGTCTCCAAATCTGAGGATGGATATTATTGCCATAGAGGGAGTACAGAGAAGGTTCACCCAGACTGATTCCTGGGATGTCAGGACTGTCTTATGAAGAAAGACTGGATAGACTTGGTTTATACTCTCTAGAATTTATGAGATTGAGAGGGAATCTTATAGAAACTTACAAAATTCTTAAGGGGTTGGACAGGCTAGATGCAGGAAGATTGCTCCCGATGTTGGGGAAGTCCAGGACAAGGGGTCACAGCTTAAGGATAAGGGGGGAATCCTTTAAAACTGAGATGAGAAGAACTTTTTTCACACAGAGAGTGGTGAATCTCTGCAACTCTCTGCCACAGAGGGTAGTTGAGGCCACAGTTCATTGGCTATATTTAAGAGGGAGTTAGATGTGGCCCTTGTGGCTAAGGGGATCAGGGGGTATGGAGAGAAGGCAGGTACGGGATACTGAGTTGGATGATCAGCCATGATCATATTGAATGGCGGTGCAGGCTCGAAGGGCCGAATGGCCTACCCCTGCACCTAATTTCTATGTTTCTATGTTTCTAAACCACATGGAAGTCCGCCTTTCCCCTTGAATGCATTTGTTGTGGGCGGCAGTGTGGGGTTCTGCACCCCTACAATACAAGAAGGACTCAGGGTCAGGCTACTCTTGACTACGCTGCTCATGTGTTGAGTCTGCCAGTGCTGCACCAGAGGCCCCCTCTATCCCAATGCACTCCCTCCTGCAGCAGCTCTGACATCCAACTGGTCCAGAACGCAGCCGCCCGACTCATCACCCACACCAAATCCTGGCATCACATCACTCCAGTCCTCAAACAACTTCACTGGCTTCCCATCTCCCACCGGATCACCTACAAAATCCTGGTCCTCATCTACAAAGCCCTCCACCATCTGCCCCCCCCCATATCTCACTGACCTCCTCTCCCCCTACCAACCCTCACGGTCCCTCAGATCCACATCAGCCGGTCTCCTCTCCATCCACAAGTCCAACATCTGCAGTTTTGGGGACAGAGCCTTCTCCAGGGCAGCTCCCAGGCTCTGGAACTCCCTCCCCCAACTGATCCGCAATTCCGTGTCCCTCACCATCTTCCAGTCCCGCCTCAAGACCCATCTCTTCACCTCTGCCTATCCTTAGCCCCACGTGTCGTCCCTTTTCATCTGTGCATTAATTGCCTCATATTGTGTTTTGTATTGAATTCTGTCTTTACTTTGTGTACTAGTCATGTCTCTACTATTTATTTCATTCCCCTTACATGTTTTTCCTCTACTTGCTAAATTTTTGTAAGGGGTCCTTGAGACTCTTGAAAGGCGCCCATAAATAAAATTTATTATTATTATTATTATCCTGTACATGCTACTCCCTCCTTCAGTTGCAATCCCTCTCTCTCACCCTCCCCGGCGTGAAGCCTTTCCCTTCAGCCAAGCCAGAGGGCTGGGGCCCCTAAGGACATCTAGTCAGTTGAGATCTGTTTCCTCTATTGTTCCGTGTACCGTTTGTGCAGTTTATGATTTACAGAAGAAATAACCTTTGCCGAGTTACTACATTCCACTGGTACCACAGGTACAAGGAACAAGGTACAAGGGAAGCACCACCACCTGCTGGATCCCCTCCCAGGCACACACACCATCGTCCCAACTCAGAAACGCCTCGACATTCCTTCATTGCCATCCGATTCTAAATCCCAAACATCCTCCCCTCAGTCCCGGCACGAGAGGGAAGACTCCTGACCCGGAACGCCACCTACGATACGATAGAACTTTATTTTTCCTGGGAGGAAAATTGACCGTGACCTCTCCGTGTTCGCCAGAGGTCAAGTCAGTCACATTTATTTATAAAGCACATTTAAAAAACAACTCTCGTTGGCCAAAGTGCTTTTCATTTGTTATAAGAATAATTTAAACAAACAGACTACATACATATATACATGTAGCCCTCACTCAGTGGACGTCAGGAAAGGCTTGGGAGTATAGATAAGTTTTTAGTCTTGGCTTAAAGGAGTCGATGGAGGGGGTTGTTCCTTCTGAGGGGAAGGGGGATGCTGCTGTCCCACAGTCTAGGGGCTGCAACCGCAAAGGTGCGGTTGCCCCTGAGCTTATGCCTAGACCGCGGGATATTCAGCAGCCACAAGTCGGCCGATCTGAGGGACCTGGAGGTGGAGTGGTGGGTGAGAAGACTTTTAATGTAGGAGGGGGCAAGCCCATTGAGGGCATTGCAGACATGGAGGAGGATCTTGAAGTGTATACGGAAACCGCACAGGGAGCCAGTGGAGAGAGGCCAGGATCGGGGTGATGTGGTCCCGAGGTGCTGCCTGACCCGCCGAGTTACTCCAGCACTTTTTGTAAAGCAGTTCCTTTTATCTACAAAGTCTGCCTTTCCCCTTAAATGCATTCATGTGGCTAATCCTCACGGTGATCCCGATGAAGACACGATGGTATAAATGTCCTTTGAGACCCATCCATCCTGTATTGTCTCTGTGGGGCCGACCTGTTATAGCCGGTGGAGGGATCAATTCCCCTGTTTATGGGCATCTGAACGATGTTGACCTTTCTGCCTGTGTTTGTCTCTTTCCTCCTTCTCCCCCCCCCCCCACCCCACCACCTCCCCCGACTCCCAGCCCCACTCCAGCATCCCATCTGGCGTTCGATTATATGTCACTGTCGTTCGAAAGGGCAGCGTTATTCCACGACAGGAAGGCTTTGCTTTCACCGGATTCGAGGTAGGCCGAAAAAAAATGTGCACTTTGGCGGGGGGCACAAATTCTGATCTCAATCTCGGGGAACCCCTGCGGTTACGAACATTTCACCACTGCTGTATAATAGCACTCATGTTGAAAATCGACCTTACTTACAGATATAATGACCCTAAGTGTGTATATTGGAGGCTGAAAAGAGCACCTGCCACTCAAAGGGGTATTAATATTAATGAATGCAAATGTTGCGTTTTTCAATGCAACAAAAATGCCTAATTGCTCTGATTCTGAGAATACACTTTGGGTTGTTGTAGCCTGGTCTTTACATAGTGTTGGTTGTGAACCGTTTAGTTCAGCGATGGTTTTTATCTGGAATCAGACAAATGCATTAACATTTCTGGTCTCGAAACCATCCCCCCCCCCCCCCCCCCCCCCCCCTCCGCCATCTTCTCCCCCACCCCAGCTTGCCTGTTGCCATGGTATCCTCTGCATTTGATGCATTATGGATTCAGCTGATAACTGCACTCTCCTGGTGATCCTGAAAGAGCCCGCCTCACGTAGCATTGCTGGCTTGCCCCGACCAAGGATCGGGTTTCAGCGCCTCCGTTTCGGAGGGTTAGGGTTGGGTCGGGTACTTTTCGCCGCTGCAAAGGAAACAATCTGCTTTAAGTTTTCTACTTATTTCAAGATTCAAGATTCAAGATTCAATTTATTGGTCATTTGGACCCCTTGAGGTCCAAACGAAATGACGTTTCTGCAGCCGTACATTACAAACAAATAGACCCAAGACACAACACAATTTACATAAACATCCATCACATCGCTGTGGTGGAAGGCCAAAAAAACTTAAAAACTTATCTCTCCTCTTTCCTTCCCTATGGCACATTAGAACAGTCTTATGCCAGCGCTAACACTAAATACATATGACAAACTAAATTCAAGAGCCTGCTGTAGAGTGAATATGAATCATATTAAATGAAATGCATGTCAGTAAATTTTGATGAACTTTCAAAAATGTTAAATACCCCCCATCGGACATCCCTCACGAAAAGCAGTCCTGAATGCTAACCCTAACCCTAAATCTAACCCTCCAAAATGGAGGCGCCGAATGGTATCATTCCACTGACTAACGGTGATGGGAATCTGTCCTCAAGCTTTCTTCCTCACCCCCACAACCCTTCAATCTGTCTGAAGAAAGGTCCCGACCCGAAACGTTACTTATCCATGTTCTCCGTAGATGCTGCCGGACCCGCTGTGTTACTCTGTATCTTTTTTTCGTCGGGGCCCTCGTTGGATTTGGGGCATCGGGAAGGCTAGTCCCTCGGGTTTGTTTCAGATCTCATCACCGTTGACCACTTTGACATTCCCAAACTGGCCGCCCTTGTCAAGAGAGTCAAGAAGGTTGAATGGTGATAGACACAAAACGCTGGAGTAACTCAGCGGGTCAGACAGCATCTCTGGAGAAAAGGATCAAATGACGTTTCGGATCCAGACCCTTTTACAGATGAAGAAGGGCCATGGACATAGACATGGAAAATAGGTGCAGGAGGAGGCCATTCGGCCCTTCGAGCCAGCACCGCCATTCATTGCGATCATGGCTGATCGTCCCCAATCAATAACCCGGTCTCGACCTAAAAGTAGTAACCATATAACCATATAACAATTACAGCACGGAAACAGGCCATCTCGGCCCTACAAGTCCATGCCGAACAATTTTTTTTTTCCCCTTAGTCCCACCTGCCTGCACTCATACCATAACCCTCCATTCCCTTCTCATCCATATGCCTATCCAATTTATTTTTAAATGATACCAATGAACCTGCCTCCACCACTTCCACTGGAAGCTCATTCCACACCGCTACCACTCTCCGAGTAAAGAAGTTCCCCCTCATATTACCCCTAAACTTCTGTCCTTTAATTCTGAAGTCATGTCCTCTTGTTTGAATCTTCCCTATTCTCAAAGGGAAAAGCTTGTCCACATCAACTCTGTCTATCCCTCTCATCATTTTAAAGACCTCTATCAGGTCCCCCCCTTAACCTTCTGCGCTCCAGAGAATAAAGACCTAACTTATTCAACCTATCTCTGTAACTTAGTTGTTGAAACCCAGGCAACATTCTAGTAAATCTCCTCTGTACTCTCTCTATTTTGTTGACATCCTTCCTATAATTGGGCGACCAATAGTAGCAGCCAAATATGGGACAAGGGAGGTCCCGTGGGGGATAAACCAATTTAGCCCAATATACGGGATGTCCCGGCTAATACAGGACAGTTGGCCATCCTAGCCTCCACCTTTGTTTAACTTGGTAACCTTAATCCACATCCAGTGACTAACCTGATGCATGTTGCTCTCCAGGTTCTGCTCCGAGCTTTGGAGCACCCACTGCAGAACCCTTCAGGCCCACTCCTAGCAGTCGCAAGGATAGTCCCTGACTATCAATCCTACAAGTAAGTGGCTGAGCGGCTACAATTTTTCAACGGGTTCATAAATTAAATTGCCATTAGAGTCGTCTAGAAATTCACATAACCTCCACTGATCAATCTGACCAACACTCAAATGTGAAGGGAGACAAAAATGCTGGAGAAACTCAGCAGGGGAGGCAGCGTCTATGGAACGAAGGAATAGGCGACGTTTCGGGTTAACCCGAAACGTCGCCTATTCCTTCGCTCCATAGACGCTGCCTCACCCGCTGAGTTTCTCCAGCGTTTCTGTCCACCTTCGATTTTTCCAGCATCTGCAGTTCTTTCTTCAACGCTCAAATGTGAAATAATCTGTAGCATCTGGGGCAGGGCAGCAGCTCAACGCACACCGAAGGTCGTGTCGTGCGTCGTGACGCGTGAATGATGTCACGTAAACGGCGCGCAAATGGGACAGGCCCTTAACTCAAGTCAAGTCAAGTCAAGTCAAGTCAAGTTTATTTGTCACATACACATACGAGATGTGCAGTGAAATGAAAGTGGCAATGCTCGCGGACTTTTGTGCAGACAAACAACAAAACAACCAAACAAATTATAAACACAATCATAACACACATATTCTTTTACATAATAAATAATAGAAGGAAAAACGTTCTGTACAGTTAGTCCCTGGTGAGAAAGGCGTTTACAGTCCGAATTGCCTCTGGAAAGAAACTCCTTCTCAACCTCTCCGTTCTCACTGCATGGCAACAGAGGCGTTTGCCTGACCGTAGCAGCTGGAACAGTCCGTTGCAGGGGTGGAAGGGGTCTCCCATGATTTTATTTGCTCTGGAGTTGCACCTCCTGTTGTATAGTTCCTGCAGGGGGGTGAGTGAAGTTCCCATAGTGCGTTCGGCTGAACGCACTACTCTCTGCAGAGCCTTCTTGTCCTTGGCAGAGCAATTCCCGAACCAGATGGTAATGTTTCCGGACAAGATGCTTTCCACCGCCGCTGCGTAGAAGCACTGTAGGATCCTCGGAGACACTCTGAATTTCCTCAATTGCCTGAGGTGGTAAAGGCGCTGCCTTGCCTTACTCACGAGTGCTGAGGCATGTGATGCCCATGTCATATCCTCAGAGATGCGGACTCCCAGATATTTCAGTGGGACAGGCAGAATCTCTGGAGAGAAGGAATGGGGGGCATTCCTGAAGAAGAGTCTCGACCCAGCATTTTGTGTCTGTCTTCGGTTTAAACCAGCATCTGCAGTTCCTTCCCACACATCTCTCTATCCCCGTGTACCTTGATGGCTGTGCTTAGATTGGGAGCCCTACTGGGAGGTGAGGTCTGGGCAGGTGCTCCACTATTAATTATTAACGCTGCCCCTTGTTCTTTATTACTGCACACAACCTTTGATGTTCTTCAGCGATCGTCGCTTCCTCAATTAACATCAATGCAGGCATTGTAGCTTTGTTGGTGGAATGCCATTATACATTTATAACAAAGTCCTGAGGATTGGAGCCAATTAATTGGGGAGGTTTGCTGAAGGGTCAGAGCTAATACCCCTCCTCCCCAAGTGTCACCTATTCCTTTTATCCGGATACGCTGCCCGACCCGCTGAGTTACTCCGGCCTTTTGCGTCTATCTTTGCTTTAAGCCAGCATCTGCAGTTTTTCCCTACACAAACATTGAACTACAGTGGTCAAGTTTTACTAGGGGGAGTCTTGACTCTTGACTGGGGTGTGTAAGCTGCCCAGGCGAAATATGAGGTGCTGTTCCTCCAATTTGCGCTGGGCCTCACTCTGACAATGGATGAGGCCCTGGTCCATGTACCCGGCAGGGGAGCGTCCGTGATCAAAAAGGCAGTTCTGCCTGGAAGAGTCTATCCCATTCAATCCAATTTGAGATACCAGCTACCAAGACAGATGTGTACAGCATTCTTCCCCCGCACAATTACAGCATGGAGTAGTCTTAACCCTACCATAGTTACCCAACCAGACACAACTACATTTAAAGTAGCTCTTCATCTCCAAAGACCACCCATTTGCTTAAGTCCACTCTCCGCCACCTCCAGTTTAAATTCCATTTGGAATATTTTGGAGGAGGACCAAGAACCAAGAACCAAGTGTGGCTGTGAAGTCTTGGTTGAACGCGAGTTGAAGGGAAATTGGAGGCAGGGTACCTAAGTGGAACTTATGGCCCTGTCCCACTGAGGTGATATTTTTAGGCAACTGCAGGCGACTAGTTAGTCACCACATGTTCGCCGGGAATAGTTTCCTTAATTGCGCAAAAAAGTCGTAACGTCTTTCTGGTCTCCGCCAAATTTTCAACATGTTCAAAGATTTTCGCTGAGAGTGAGTTTGACGCCAATGAGCGTAGCTTGACTTGTCGCTGTCGTTGGTTGTCGCCAGGATGACGTAGGTTGTCGCCGTTTTTTCTACGACCCGCTACGACTGTGACAGTCACCGGCAGTTGCCTAAAATACTTCCAAGTGGGACAGGCCCATTACAACACAGCGGTATGAAATATTGAGTAGGAAAGTTAACGGCACATGCTGGTTTACTCCGAAGATAGACACAAAATGCTGGACTAACTCAGCGGGACAGGCAGCCTCTCTGGATAGAAGGAATGGGTGACGTTTCGGGTCGAGACCCTTCCTCAGACTGCTATTTACATTATTTTTTGGAAGAAATGGGAGGAGTCAATGGAGAAGCTGTTAAGAATAAGGACCAGCTCCTCTAGGCGGAGGAGAGTGTTGGTAAGGGGGAACTTGGCTGATTCTGCAGTTGGTATTTGATTTTTTTTAACTTTCCCTTTACCTGGTCCCCAGGGCCTGTCCCACTTGGGTGTAATTTGTGTGTCACGCAGACGCAAAGATTCTGTACATCACAAAATCCTGCGACGCCGCGCGCAGTCGCGCGTCACTGCCTACGTCACCACGCGCCATGCGCCCATCACGTGTAAATGACGGCCAAGTGGGACAGCCCCTTTAGTCTTAACAACTTCTCCTTCGACTCCTCCCACTTCCTCAAAACATTTTTTAGCAGTCTGAAGAAGGGTCTCGACCCGAAACGTCACCCATTCCTTCTATCCAGAGATGCTGCCTGTCCCGCTGAGTCACTCCAGTGTCTATCTTCCGATGAATATTGACTTCTCTAACTTCAAGTAACCCTCTGTCTCCAACACTCCCCCAACCTAGTTCTCCGACCAGTCTGACTGCCCCCCGATTACATTTTACCTCTGTGTGCTTCGTTGTCACCTTCCCCCAGCGACCGATGATCTATTCAACACTCTCCTTGATCTTCATCCCCTTTGATGTCTGGGTTTCACACCTTCCCCTTCCATATCTCTGTTTCTCCCTCTCCCCTGAGTTTGAAGATGGGACTCGACCCGAAATGTCACCCCTTCCTTCGGTCCAGAGATGCAGCCTGGCCCGCTGAGTTACTCCAGCATTTTGTGTCGATCTTTGGAAATAAGGACCGATCTCTCCGCAGGTTACACGGAATCACGCCGCGTATGTTTCGGTGACCTGATACGTCAATAAACGATGCCGGCAGTCGCCGAAAAAACATCGGCAAGTGGGACAGGCTCTTTAGGCACTCCATGGTGGGTGGTAGATTGGTCGGGGAACCGTGCAGGGTGCAGGGAGGATGCAACAGGACTGGCACACAGTTACAGCTGCACGGGTATTGACGTATACTCTCCATACAGGTCCACAATGTTGATGAAAACCCCCAGACTGGCCGGCATTAATGTCACCACAGTGAAGTACCCAGACCCACTGCCGTCTTCCTTCAATGCCCCCCATCACACCAGCCAGGGGCATCCACAGGTAGGTTTCAAGTCACGAGTGTTTAATTGTCATATGTACCTGACAAGGGAACAACGAACTAGCACAGACCGCCCTTGTCAGCACAATACACGTCGAACAAAATATCCAACTCTATGGCAGTCACGGTGGGGCAGCGGTAGATTCAGATTCAGATTCAGATTCAGATTCAGATTCAGATTCAGATTCAGATTCAGAATTTTAATTGTCATTGTCAGTGTACAGTACAGAGACAACGAAATGCATTTAGCATCTCCCTTGAAGAGCGACATAGCAAATGATTTGAATAAATAATAATAAGTGTCGGGGGGGGGGTGGTGATTGGCAGTCACCGAGGTACGTTGTTGAGTAGAGTGACAGCCGCCGGGAAGAAGCTGTTCCTCGACCTGCTGGTTCGGCAACGGAGAGACCTGTAGCGCCTCCCGGATGGTAGGAGGGTAAACAGTCCATGGTTGGGATGAGAGCAGTCCTTGGCGATGCTGAGCGCCCTCCGCAGACAGCGCTTGCTTTGGACAGACTCAATGGAGGGGAGCGAGGAACCGGTGATGCGTTGGGCAATTTTCACCATCCTCTGCAATGCCTTCCGGTCGGAGACAGAGCAGTTGCCATACCATACTGTGATGCAGTTGGTAAGGATGCTCTCGATGGTGCAGCGGTAGAAGTTCACCAGGATCTGAGGAGACAGATGGACCTTCTTCAGTCTCCTCAGGAAGAAGAGACGCTGATGAGCCTTCTTGATCAGAGTAGAGGTATTGTGGGTCCAAGAGAGGTCATCGGAGATGTTGACTCCCAGGAACCTGAAGTTGCTCCAGAGTCGCTGCCTTACAGCAAAATGCAGCGCCAGAGACCCGGGTTCGATCCCGACTATGGGCGCTGTCTGTAAGGAGTTTGTGCGTTCTCCCCGTGACCTGCGTGGGATTTCTCCGAGATCTTCGGTTTCCTCCCGCACTCCAAAGACGTGCAGGTTTGTAGGTTGTTTAAGAAGGGACTGCAGGTGGTGGAAAATCGAAGGTACACAAAAAAGCTGGAGAAACTCAGCGGGTGCAGCAGCATCTATGGAGCGAAGGAAATAGGCAACGTTTCGGGACGAAACCCAGAGGAAATAGGCAACGTTTCGGGTCGAAACCCAAAGGAAATAGGCAACGTTTCGGGTCGAAACCCGAAGGGTTTCGGGACGAAACGTTGCCTATTTCCTTCGCTCCATAGATGCTGCTGCACCCGCTGAGATTCTCCAGCTTTTTTTTGTACCTTCAGGTTTGTAGGTATATTGGCTTGATTAATTGGCTTGATAAAAATGTAAAATTGTCCCACTTGGCGATAAGCAGAGCGCTGCCCAGCCGACTACAATACAATCAGAAGGTTCAGCAGAGTTCCACAAATTCATAAGTGATAGGAGCAGAAATAGGCCATTCGGCCCATCACGTCTACTCCGCCATTCAATCATGGCTGATCTATCTCTCCCTCCTAACCCCATTCTCCTGCCTTCTCCCCATAACCTCCGACACCCGCACTAATCAAGAATCTATCTATCTATCTCTGCCTTATAAATATCCATTGATTTGGCCTCCACCGCCTTCTGTGGCAATGAATTCCACAGATACACCACTCTCTGACTGACAAAGTTCCTCCTCATCTCCTTCCTAAAGGAACATCCTTTAATTCTAAGGCTATGCCCTCTGGTCCCAGACTCTCCCGCGAGTGGAAACATCCTCTCCACACCCACTCTGCACAGCCCTTTCACCACCAGTCTGAGGAGAGGCCCCAATCCGAAACGTTGCCCATCTATTCCCTTCCCAGATGCTGCCTGACCAGCTGAGGTTGTGTTTTGCTCAAGTTCACCATTATTCGCGGCTCTTTCTGGACAAGTCAGGAGAAAGCAATTTTCAGGCTCCTGTACCTTAAGGGGTTGGACAGGCTAGATGCAGGAAGATTGTTCCCGATGTTGAGGAAGTCCAGGACAAGGGGTCACAGCTTAAGGATAAGGGGGAAATCCTTTAAAACCGAGATGAGGAGAACTTTTTTCACACAGAGAGTGGTGAATCTCTGGAACTCTCTGCCACAGAGGGTAGTTGAGGCCAGTTCATTGGCTATATTTAAGAGGGAGTTAGATGTGGCCCTTGTGGCCAAGGGGATCAGAGGGTATGGAGAGAAGGCAGGTACGGGATACTGAGTTGGATGATCAGCCATGATCATATTGAATGGCGGTGCAGGCTCGAAGGGCCGAATGGCCTACTCCTGCACCTAATTTCTATGTTTCTAAGTCTGTTGCCCAGAGTTGGTGAATCGAGGACCAGAGGACATAGATTTAAGGTGAAGGGGAAAAGATTTTATAAGAATCTGAGCGGTATCTTTTACACACAGAGGGTGGTGGGTGTATGGAACAAGCTGCTAGAGGAGGTAGTTGAGGCTGGGACTGTCCCCAAATTTAAGAAACAGTTAGACAGGTACATGGATAGGGCAGGTTTGGAGGGATATGGACCAAACGCAAGCAGATGGGACTAGTGTAGGTGGGACATGTTGGCTGGTGTGGGCAAGCCTGATTCCACACTCTATGACTCTATGAAAAGTGGTTCGCGCACATGAACCACTGCTATTATAGCTCTGGGAAGGTTTACCATTCCACCATTTGCCTGGTCCTTGGACCAGAAGTCTTAATTAGTACGAACTGCAGGCAGCCTCTCACCCCAGTTAGTCTTAGTGTTGCAGCTGCCTAATCTGAACACAGATGCTCCTGATTATTCTCTCGCACTCTCTCCCCTCTCTCGCACTCTCTCCACTTGCGAGAGCCTTCTCCGTGCTGGTCCCCGCTCAGCGTGCGCTGGGGATTAAAGGTTTATCCTGTCGTACCCGGTTACTGTCCCGTGCGTCTTTCCCAAGGAGCAGAGTGATGGCGGGCTGCAGCAGAGGCAGCGCCGACCACGTCCATTAGCAGCCTTCAGTGTTTCTCTCCGGAGTCCTGCCCGCTGTTAATTCCACGTGTAACACCCATATCGGATAAAAGCGGATGGGGTAACTGTATGGCAGGATGGCACAGCGGTAGAGTTGCTGCCTTAAGGGCCTGTCCCACTTTGCGATTTTTTTGGCGACTGAGATCACCAGTGACTCACGCCCTAAACACCGTCAAGTTGAACGACTAAGGGCCAGTTACTTTTTAATGGATGGGTCGGCGCTTTATATGCCCGCGTCACCGGGCGCCACCTGCAGGGCAGCGCACGTCAGCGCGTGACAGGGCGCACGACACGATGAGACACCCAGATGTCGCCTGGAGATTTTGAACATTCCAAAATCCAGGGGCGGCTGGGAGACCCCGCACGTCACTACATGCGTCACCCCGCGTCACGCCCCGACCCGACCTCGCCGCGACACGCCCTGACCTGGCCGCAACAACCTCTGTCGCCGAAAATATCGCCCAAGTGGGACTGGCTCATTTACAGCCTCAAAGACCCGGGTTCAATCCTGACAATTTCGTTGTCTCTGTAATGTATTTCGTTGTCTCTGTACTGTACACTGACAATGACAATTAAAATTGAATCTGAATCTGAATCGGACTACAGGTCCTGTTTGTACAGAGTTTGTACGTTCTCCCCGTGACCTCGTGGGTTTTCCCCGGGTGCTTCGGTTTCCTCCCACAATCGAACGACGTGCAGGTTTGTAGGTTAATTGGTTCTGGTAAAATATTGTAAATTGTCCCTAGTGTGTAGGATTGTGTTAGCGTGTGGGGACCACCTCCAGTTTAAATTCCATTCGGAATATTTTGGAGGACCGTGGTAACCAAGAAACCAAGAAACCTGGAGGGCTGAATAGCCTGTTTCTGCGCTGTCTCTCTTAAACTAAACTAAACGAAACTCAGAGGGTCAGGCAGCATCTCAGGAAAACACGGATAGATGATATTTCGGGTTGAAACCTTCAGAGGACTCTTCTGTCTGAAGAAGTATCTCATCCCGAAACGTCAACTACAATACAGAGAGACAAAGAGATGGGGTGTTGTGCAGTGTAGCTCTTGGGCTTGCGTGGCAAAGGGGTGCCGTGACTTAAGATGCACTCGTAGTGGTGTCTCTGTGATGATCTGATGGAGGTGGTGGGATTCACTAGTCTGTGCCTTTCGAGAGAGGGCCAGCATGGCTGCTTCTCGTCTGATGTTGGCTGGGCCGATGCCAGCAAGGACGGGCAGTTGGTTTACTGGAGTGGCTCGTAGGCACAAGTCTACCGCTGCGCCACCGTGACCTCCTTGGTCGTTCCGATTGATGAGCATCTCGCTGCGACCATGTTGGACCCAGTAGCCTCAGGATCGCCTCCAGTCACTGCAAGGAGAGGTGATTAAAACAAACGGAAAGAAAAAGTCACGGGACACCCACAAACAAACAATTTATCAAAGGAACAACACGGTTAAGCCTCTTTTATTGGGAATGATTCCTGTTTTACTGCACCCCGAGTCAGCATTTATACTCCAGTGAAATACACCCGCTGCTCCAGAGGTCAACACTGCACAGTAATTATTAGGACAAGATTGATTTTCTGGTGCTTTAGTCGTGCCTTTTCGCTGTCGTTTCTCCGAAAGACTGACGATGCCTGATTTCCTTTCCGAAAAGATTTTATGCAGATTGTAATCATTAATCTGGGCTCCGCTCATTATTTACCAAATGTCATGAGATGAACGTGTCGGGCAGGGGAGCTGAGCCGCTCGATAAATTGATTTTCCCGCACCACTGTGTGTATCCGTCTGGGAAATAGAGTCACAAGAGTCAGGCGTCAGGGAAGCAGACCCTTCAGCTCAATTTGTTCAGAGTTTTTAGTGTTTTAGTGTGGAGATACAGCAGGGAAACAGGCACTTCGGCCCATCGAGTCCACACCAACCATTGGTCACCTTAGTTCTATGTTATCCCACTTTCTCATCGGAGAGGCACGGTGGCGCAGTGGTTGAGTCAAGAGTCAAGAGAGTCAAGAGTCAATTTAATTGTCATTTGGACCCCTTGAGGTCCAAACGAAATGCCGTTTCTGCAGCCATACATTACACACAAATAGACCCCAGACACAACATAATTACATTTTACATAAACATCCATCACATAGCTGTGATGGAAGGCCAAAAAAACTTATCTCTCCACTGCACTCTCCCCCCCCCCCGATGTCAGAGTCAAAGTCAAAGTTGCTGCCTTAAGGGCCTGTCCCACTTGGCCGTCATTTACACAACAGGCCGGTAGTGACTGACACACGATGGTCGCGTGCGTCATCATGCGCCCGCACAGCCGTCTGGAGCGCGTGACGTCATTTGAAGATAGACACAAAATGCTGGAGTAACTCAGCGGGACAGGCAGCATCTCTGGAGAGAAGGAATGGGTGACGTTTCAGGTCGAGACCCTTCTTCAGTCTGACGAAGGGTCTCGACACATTGCTTCTCTCCAGAGATGCTGCCGGTCACCGCTGAGTTACTCCAGCATTTTGTGTCTTATCTAATCGTCTAGGAGTAGGAGTGGGGGCGGAACCGGATTTGGATACGCAACGGCCGTGAGCCCGAGGCCGAGCTCGGCGATGGTTTGCGTGCTTCTGCTGCTATTGGAGGTGAGACGTTACGCCGCGCCACGGTGTCCCATGTGGTCGTCAGTTACGCGACAGGCCGGTGGCGCGCGAGGATTTCGTGCAGAACGAAATCCGGGAGCGCTGCTCGAGACCGCTGGCAACTCCACGCGTCACTCCATGCGCCCGTCCCGCGCTATCCACACGCTGCCACGTCACATAAATGGCACGCAAATGACGGCCAAGTGGGACAGGCCCTTTACAGCGCCAGAGACCCGGGTTCGATCCCGACTACTGGTGCTGTCTGTACAGAGTTTGCACGTTCTCCCCGTGACCGTATGGGGTTTCTCCGAGATCTTCGGTTTCCTCCCGCGCTCCAAAGACGTACAGGTTTGTCGGTTAATTATCTTGGTGTAAATGCAAAATTGTCCCTAGTGCGTGCAGAGTTGTTTTAATGTGCGGGGCTGGACTCGGTGGGCCGAAGGGCCTGTTTCTGCGCTGTATCTCTAAACTAAACTAAACTAAACACTCCCTACACGCTACAGGCAATGCTATGAAGCTAATGGACCTATTCCCTACTCCCACACTAGTACCATGTTATCCCACTTTCTCATCCACTCTCTACGCTAAAGGCAATTTCCACTAGCCACTTAACTTGCAAACCTGCACGTCTTTGCAATGTCGGAGGAAACCGGAGCACCTGGAGAAACCCACCTGGTCAAAGAGAGAACGCACAAACTCTGCATAGAAATGGTCAGGATCGAACCGGCCACTCTGGCGCTGTGAGGCTGCGCTCCTACTGGTCGGCACAGGCTGTGGAGGTCAAGTCAGTGGATGTCTTTAAAGCAAAGATTGGCAGATTCTTGATTAGTACGGGTGTCAGAGGTTATGGGGAGAAGGCAGGAGAATGGGGTTAGGAGGGAGAGATAGATCAGCCGTGATCGAATGGCGGAGTAGACTTGACGGGCCGAATGGCCTAATTCTGCTCCTATCACTTACGAATGCTGGATGTCCATGCCGACACACTCCTGGGGACTATGATAAAGACTCGAGCAAATTGACAAAACAAATTGACTTTGATGATGCTTGAGAGAGAGAAGCGGCATACATTCATCAGTGCAGCGTGTGTGATTTGTGCTCTGGGTGCAGTATAAGGATGATAAATGGAGCCACAGGGAAACACTGAGCAGATATCCCTGTCCTGGGGCTCGTTGTGGCTGAGTCAACTGACAGCTACTCATGCAGTCTCCCCTCCCTCAGGCATCCCACTGGCCAGTGACAGAGCTCCCCCCTCTTTAAAGGACTGTTTACCTCCCGCACTGCGTTTTAGTTTTAGTTTTCAGACCCAGGGCGGAAACGGGCCCTTCAGCCCATCGAGTCCGTGCTAACCAACTATAACCTGTACACTAGTTTATCCTACACACTATTGGTCACGGTGGCGCAGCGGTAGAATCGCTGCCTTACGTCGAATGCAGCGCCGGAGACCCGGGTTCGATCCCGACCACGGGTGCTGCCTGTACGGAGTTTGCACGCTCTCACTGTGACCCGCGTGGGTTTTCTCCGAGATCTTCAGTTTCCTCCCACACTCCAAAGACGTCCAGGTTTGCAGGTTAATTGACTGGGTAAATGTAAAAATTGTCACTAGCGGGCTTAGGATAGTGTTAGTGTGCGGAGATCGCTGGTCGGCGCGGACCCGGTGGGCTGAAGGGCCTGTTTCCGCGCTGTATCTCTAAACTAAACTAAACACTCGGGCCAATTTACAAAAGGCATTTAACCGACAAACCCCGAGTGTGGGAGGAAACCGTAGCACCCAGAGAAAACCCACGCAGTCACAGGGGGCACGTGCAAACACCGCACAGACAGCACCTGTAGTCAGGATCGAACACGGGTCTCGGGCGCGGTGAGGCAGCAACTCTACCGCTGCGCCTCCGCGCTGCCCTAATCTTAGTGACCAATCAGATGCTAATTGAATGAACTAATTTCGAAAAATGGTATAACATTAAATTGAAATGTAATAATCCGGTATTTAAAATCTACGGTGTGTAAACAGGCCCTCTTCGGCTCACAGAGTCCACTCCAACCAACGATCACCCTTATACTAGTCCCATGTTATCCCAATTTTGCAGCCCACACACTTGGGGCAATGTACAGAAAGCAATTAACCTACAAACCTGCACGTCGTTGGAATGTGGTAGCAAACTGGAGCACGGATAAAAAACCCTGGGAGAACGTACAAGACAGCACCGATAGTCAGGATCGAACACGGGTCTCTGGCGCTGTGAGGCAGCAACTCTATCGCTGCCCCACGTGGCAATCACATTTCAACCCTTCTGTATAATAAATGTTACACACGTTAATCCCAAAGGTTTCTGTCATAGAAACATAGAAGCATAGAAAATAGGTGCAGGAGTATAAGGTGCCATTCGGCCCCTCGAGCCTGCACCGCCATTCAATATGATCATGGCTGATCATCCAACTCAGTATCCCGTACCTGCCTTCTCTCCATACCCTCTGATCCCCTTAGCTACAAGGGCCACATCTAACTCCCTCTTAAATATAGCGTCAGGTCAAGTCAAGAGAGTTTATTGTCATGGGTCCCAGATAGGACAACAAAATTCTTGCTTTGCTTCAGCACAACAGAATATAGTAGGCATGAATACAGAACAGATCAGTGTGTCCATATACCATTGAATATACACACACACACACACACACATAAATAAACAGATAAAGTGCAATGGGCTATTAATGTTCAGAGTTTTGTTTGAGTTGGGTTTAATAGCCTGATGGCTGTGGGGATGTAGCTATTCCTGAACCTGGACGTTGCAGTCTTCAGGCTCCTGTACCTTCTACCTGAAGGTAGTGGGGAGATGAGTGTGTGGCCAGGATGGTGTGGGTCCTTGATGATGCTGCCAGCCTTTTTGAGGCAGCGACTGCGATAGATCCCCTCGATGGAAGGGAGGTCAGAGCCGATGATGGACTGGGCAGTGTTTACTAGTTTTTGTTGCTTCCACTCATTGCTTGCGGGCCAGTTTAAGACTGAATATTATCATATCTCTGGTGCCTGTGTGGGGGATGCAGGAAATAAGATAGCCTTTAATTTTAGGCATTGCTGTGACATTTGCGTTTAATAATACCTTTGGTAGAGGAAGATGAAAATGAACAGGAATTATTCAGCATTTAATTTTAAGCCCAGTTATTGTAACCAGCGCACAATGTGGGCGGTGAAACATCCAACCTATCGTCCTGAGGATAACTTGCCTGGATAGGGTGGATGTGGAGAGGATGCTTCCACTCATGGGAGAGTCTAGGACCAGAGGCCGTAGACTCCGAATAAAAGTTCAAAGAAGATGAGGAAGAATTTCTTTAGTCGGCATGGTAGCGCGGCGGGGGAGTTGTTGGCTTACAGCACTTGCAGCGCCCGAGACCCGGGTTCGATCCTGGCTGCTGCTGCTGGCGGCGCGGAGTTTGCACGTTCACCCTGTGACCGCGTGGGTTTTCTCTGAGATCTTTGGTTTCCTCCCACACAAGTATGTATGGAGCTCCTGGAGCGGGGCCTAACGTCACCGCCCCGCGCGGCTTGGAATGGCCGCGGGACTCTGCGAGCGCACGCCGGGGGCTCTAACATCAAGACCCGGTGTGCGACCTCGTACCACCCGGCGTGGCTTTAATGGCCGCGGGACAATCGCCATCGCCAGCCGGGGGCTTTGACTTTGACTCTCGGGGGGGGGAGGAGAGTGCAGTGGAGAGATAAGTTTTTTCGGCCTTCCATCACAGCGATGTGATGGATGTTTATGTAAATTATGTTGTGTCTTGGGTCTATTTGTTTGTAATGTATGGCTGCAGAAACGGCATTTCGTTTGGACCTCAAGGGGTCCAAATGACAATTAAATTGTATCTTGTATCTTGTATGTATGTATGTAGGTAAATTGGCTTGGTACAAGTGTAAATTGTCCCCTAGTGTGTGTGTGTAGGGCAGTGTTAATGTGCGGGGATCGCTGGTCGGCGTGGACTCAGTGGCTTCCACACTGTATCTCTAAACTAAACTAAACTAAAATACTCACGTGCAGCATGACCTGCCTGGATAGCATGCAAAATAAAATGCTTTCACTGTAAAAAAGGCTGTGTTTGCTGGTGTTTATGGAGAAACGTTTCACTGAAGCTCTTGTTTTGGAAGGAACTGCAGATGCTGGTTTAAATCGAAGATGCTGGAGCAACTCAGCGGGACAGGCAGCATCTCTGGAGCGAAGGAATGGGTGATGTTTCGGGTCAAGACCATCTATCTTCACTGATCTTGTTCTCTCTCCCCCAGGTGTCCCCTGCAGCCTTACCTCCGGAGCAGCCGGTTTGGGATCATTCCTTCCTTTTCCAGGGGCGGGATAGTGCCACCATCTTCACCGCGGGAGCAGCACTTATCCTCGAGTACTACTGCGTCTCCTCTGGTACGTGACCATGTCTCCCGGGCACACCAGGGGCAAGACGGGAGATTGTACAGAGGGATTTCCAGCCAAGGACCTCAGGCAGTTCGCATTCAGATAATGGTGACCCCTCTCTGTATCACCCTCCATATCTCCCGCCTCCCTTTCCCCCTAACTCTCAGCCTGAAGAAGGGTCTCGACCCCAAAACATCGCTGTTATTTGGGGGAGTCCAGAACCAGGGGCCACAGTTTAAGAATAAGGGGTTGGCCATTTAGAACGGGGTGGAAGAAAAACATTTTCACACAGAGGGTGTGGAATTCCCTGCCTCAGAAGGCAAGGGTGGCCAAGCTTTCGAGAGAGAGTTAGATAGACCTCTTAAAGATAGCAGAGTCGGGGGATATGGGGAGAAGGCAGGAACGGGGTACTGATTGGGGATGATCAGCCATGATCACATTGAATGGCGGTGCTGGCTCGAAGGGCCGAATGGCCTACTCCCATTGTCGAATCCTTTCCTCCTGAGATGCTGCCTGACCCGCTGAGTTACTGCAGCGTTTTGTGTCTATCTTCTGTGGTGAATGTCCTGAGAGGCCACATGCTGTGGTTACTGTGTGACCAATACATCTCTCCCCGGCAGTGATGAACACCGTCAGCTGGTTTGGACGTAGTCCCTTGGGCTTCTCTGGAGTGCCCCTGAGCCAGGACGTCTACCACAAGCTGATGGCGGAGAACGGAGGCCGTGGACTGAAGGTGGACAGCCTACAAGTTCAGGTGAGCTCCCTCCCATCTTAAACATAGAAACATAGAAACATAGAAATTAGGTGCAGGAGTAGGCCATTCGGCCCTTCGAGCCTGCACCGCCATTCAATATGATCATGGCTGATCATCCAACTCAGTATCCCGTACCTGCCTTCTTTCCATACCCCCTGATCCCCTTAGCCACAAGGGCCACATCTAACTCCCTCTTAAATATAGCCAATGAACTGGCCTCAACTACCCTCTGTGGCAGAGAGTTCCAGAGATTCACCACTCTCTGCGTGAAAAAAGTTCTTCTCATCTCGGTTTTAAAGGATTTCCCCTTTATCCTTAAGCTGTGACCCCTTGTCCTGGACTTCCCTAACATCGGGAACAATCTTCCTGCATCTAGCCTGTCCAACCCCTTAAGAATTTTGTAAGTTTCTATAAGATCCCCTCTCAATCTTCTAAATTCTAGAGAGTATAAACCAAATCTATCCAGTCTTTCTTCATAAGACAGTCCTGACATCCCAGGAATCAGTCTGGTGAACCGTCTCTGCACTCCCTCTATGGCAATAATGTCCTTCCTCAGATTTGGAGACCAAAACTGTACGCAATACTCCAGGTGTGGTCTCACCAAGACCCTGTACAACTGCAGTAGAACCTCTCTGCTCCTATACTCAAATCCTTTTGCAATGAAAGCTATCCTGCTCCTTCCAAAACCTCAGGCGTCTAAACTGTGCCATGTTAGACCCCAGAGATACAGTCTATCTTCAGCCTTTATAACAAGAGCAGTCGAGTTTTATAACAAGAGGAGTCAAGTAGAGGAGCAAAGAGGTCCTTCTGCAGTTGTACAGGGCCCTAGTGAGACCACACCTGGAATATTGTGTGCAGTTTTGGTCCCCTAATTTTAAGGAAGGACATTCTTGCTATTGAGGGAGTGCAGCGTAGGTTCACAAGGTTAATTCCCGGGATGGCGGGACTGTCATATGCTGAGAGAATGGAGCGGCTGGGCTTGTACACTCTGTGGAGTTTAGAAGGATGAGAGGATATCTTATTGAAACATATAAGATTGTTAAGGGCTTGGACACGCTAGAGGCAGGAAACATGTTCCAGATGTTGCAGGAGTCCAGAACCAGGGGCCACACGCAGTTTAAGAATAAGGGGTAAGCCTTTTAGAAAGGAGACGAGGAAACACTTTTTCTCAGAGAGTTGTGAGTCTGTGGAATTCTCTGCCTCAGAGGGCGGTGGAGGCCGGTTCTCTGGATGCTTTCAAGAGAGAGCTAGATAGGTCTCTTAAAAATAGGGGATATGGGGAGATGGCAAGAACGGGATACTGATTGGGGATGATCAGCCATGATCACATTGAATGGCGGTGCTGGCTCGAAGGGCCGAATGGCCTACTCCTGCACCTATAGTCTATTGGCGTAAACCAGCATCTGCAGTTCCTTCCCACACTTTTTGTCTGCTCTAATGTCAAATCTCAAGCTGTGCCTAATGTGAAGAAGGAATTTGCCTTGGTGCTCTGCCCGCAAGTGACAACATGACATACAGTGACAGTTAGGAATGACACATAAAACATTAAATATTATCAAAACATTGTTAATTAAACGTGTGGGAAGTCATCCACAGCTGAGTAACTCCAGCTTGTTGTGTCTATCTTCCTTTTCCAAGATTTGCCGATGTATCTGGTCTGTTTTGTCGGATTATCCTCTCTCACAGTCCAGGCAATCGCTGTCTATTTGCTCTCTCCGCAGGGGACCAGTCTGAGAACAACATCCGGAACCACACCAACTGTGGGGCTCATCCTCAGGCTCATCGGCTCCGAGGTAAGATTGGACGATGCTTGGTTGACAGAAGATTATGTTTGGTTCCATCTCCAATTTTATGCACTCCAACATCGCTCATTCCTTCAGATGCATGGACTGTAAGCCTTGCAGCCTCATCCTCTTTAGGAATGCCTTCTTGCAAGAGTTCCTTGCAACCCACCTCTGACAAAGGCATAAATGTATATGGCTAATATGATTCTCATAGAAACATCGAAAGTAGGTGCAGGAGTAGGCCATTCGGCCCTTCGAGCCAGCACCGCCATTCAATATGATCATGGCTGATCATCCAGAATCAGTACCCTGTTCCTGCTTTTCCCCCATATCCTTTGATTCCATTACCCCCTAAGAGCTAAATCTAAAGGGCCTGTCCCACTTGGGTGACATTTGCACGTCACGAAGATGGCGCGCAAAGATTTTGTACATTCCAAATCCTGGGGCGCCGTGCGCAACCGCCCATGTCACCACGCACCATGCACGCATCACGTACACGTCACAAAGCGTGCGTCGTAACGCTTAAATGATGTCCAAGTTTCACAGGCCCTTAACTCTCTCTTGAATACATCCAGTGAATTAGCTTCCACTACCTTCCGTGGCAGAGAATTCCACAGAATCACGACTCTCGGGCTGAAAAAGTTTTCCCTCATCTCAATCCTAAATGGCCAACCCTTTCTTCTCAAACTGTGACCCCTGCTTCTGGACTCCCCCAACATAGGGGGCATTTTTCCTGCAATTCTCATCCCCATTCCAAATGTTCGTCCTTTCATTCTGAAGCTGTGCCCTCTGGCCCTAGACTCTCTCACTCCTGGGAAACATCCTCTCCACATCCACTCTATCCAGGCCTTAGACTTGGGTTGCTTTCTCTCGAATGCCAGAGACTTAAGGGAGATTTGGTAGAGCTATATAAAATGATGCGAGGCATAGATAGGGTAGACAGTCAGAACCTTTTTCCCCAAGATGGAAATATCTAATACTAGCGTGCATAGCTGTAAGGTGAGAGGAATTTCCACACAGAGAGGCTGAAATGTGCTTCCAGGGATGGTGGTGGAGGCAGTATAAAGTGCTGGAGAAACTCAGCGGGTGAGGCAGCATCTATGGAGCAAAAGAAATAGGCGACGTTTCGGGTCGAGACCCTTCTTCAGAAGATGAAGGAGTCTATTTTGACATTATGTTCAGCATAGATATGGGCCGAATGGCCTGTTCCTAGAGGTGTTCAAGAGGTCTGTGGGTGCCTCTGGAAAGGCAAATGGATTTGCAGGGAATGGAGGTATATGGATCAGGAACAGGGAGAAGAGGAACGTTTAGGAAGGAACCGCAGATGCTGGTTTAAACCGAAGGTAAACGCAAAATGCTGGAGTAACTCAGCGGGACAGGCAGCATCTCTGGAGAGAAGGGATGAAGATGAGGCATGTTCAAGATGCTGGAAGATCAAAGGTAGACAAAAATGCTGGAGAAACTCAGCGGGTGAGGCAGCATCCATGGAGTGAAGGAAATAGGCAAAGTTTCGGGCCGAAACCCTTCTTCAGAAGATGAAGGAGTCTATTTTGACATTATGTACAGCATAGATATGGGCCGAATGGCCTGTTCCTATACTGTACTGCTCTGTGTTCGATGTGCTATGATTATAGAAGAGGCGGAGGTCGTAAGGGTTGAGTCTCTGGTGGGGTTTGACAGCAAGGATGAGAATTTTAAAGCCAAGTTCTCAGAATAACCTAAGTGGTCAACAATTGAATATTTTGGGAACCATGTGCCTGGAATGATGGTGCAGGGGGTACTGTACTGGTTGGAGCGATTATCTAAAATCCCTTCCCCATCTTCCTTGAGAGAAGCCTGTAAGCTGGACGGCCACGGAAACGCTGTCACACGTAGCGCGCAATGTGTCATCTTGATCGCAGAGTCATTTCATTTTCCAAGAAGAAACGCCGTTCTTCGGCTAGAACTCCCTTTCCATCTTAGGGTGCCCTGGTGGCAAAGTTAAAGGGGAGGCTTGATGTGAGCAGACTGAAGCATAATGATATGGTGATTTTATTGATATTCTGTTGGTGCCTAGAGAGTTGGTTGCTGAGGAGTCCACATTGGTGGTACTTACAAGTAATTGCCCATGGGTCGAATGAGAGACTGTGTGTGTGTGTGTGTGATGTATTATTCACAAGGGCCCAACTTAGCCTTGAATTAATTCCTTTTTATTACCATTGCTTGCCAAACTAAATTAACAGCTCCAGCCAAGCACTAAACAAGCATGGTATTTATTTTAATACAGACGCGTTTTTGTCCGACAGTCATTTGTAACTTTTACGATCAGCTTTTCATGCGTGTAATTTGATGTTTGCAATGGTCAGTGTTTTTCTGAAATTCCTTATTAAATCCCAAGCTCATCGACATGGCTGTCCCCCAGCAGGTCCTGCATAACATTAGGGTAATGTGCAGGAAGGAACTGCCGATGCCGGTTTCAACCGCAGATAGACACAAAAAGCTGGAGCAACTCAGCGGGCCGGGCAGCATCTCTGGAGAGAAGGAATGGGTGACGTTTCGGGTTCTTCAGTCTAACCTGGCTGTTCTCCGCACCGCTCCTTCAGGCACAAGGTCATAGAAACATAGAAACATAGACAATAGGTGCAGGAGTAGAGGCCATTCGGCCCTTCGAGCCTGCACCGCCATTCAATATGATCATGGCTGATCATCCAACTCAGTATCCCATCCCTGCCTTCTCTCCATACCCCTTGATCCCTTTAGCCAAATCTAACTCCCTCTTAAATATAGCCAATGAACTGTGGCCTCAACTACCTTCTGTGACAGAGAATTCCAGAGATTCACCACTCAAAATGTTTTTCTCATCTCGGTCCTAAAAGATTTCCCCCTTATCCTTAAACTGTGTGACCCCTTGTTCTGGACTTCCACAACATCTGGAACAATCTTCCTGCATCTAGCCTGTCCAACCCCTTAAGAATTTTGTGAGCTTTTATAAGATCCCCCCTCAATCTTCTAAATTCTAGCGAGTACAAGCTGAGTCTATCCAGTCTTTCTTCATATGAAAGTCCTGACATCCCAGGAATCAGTCTGGTGAACCTTCTCTGTACTCCCTCTATAGCAAGAATGGTTATCCTCAGATTAAGAGGCCAAAACTGTACGCAAAAGGCTCTCGGTCCGACGAAGGGTCTCGACCCGAAATGTCACCCATTCCTTCCATCCAGAGATGCTGCCTGTCCCGCTGAGTTACTCCAGCATTTTGTGTCTATCTACAGTCTCTTCCCAGCTGTTATCAGGCAACTGAATCATCCTACCACAACTATGTACCTCTTTGATGACCCTCGGACTCTCCTTGATCGGACTTTGCTGGCTTTACCTTGCACTAAACGTTATTCCCTTATCGTGTATCTATACACTGTAAATTAATTGATTGTCTTTCCGCTGACTGGTTAGCACGCAACAAAAGCTTTTCACTGTACCTCGGTACACACGTGGCAATAAACTAACCTGAACTGGTTGCCTCCGACCGGGAGCTCTGGTTCCCCAGCAACATCTCAAAGACGTGCGGATTTGTAGGTTAATCTGCCTTAAACTGTTCCTCGTGTGTAGGGAGTGGATGCGAAAGTGAGATAACATAATGTTAAAGGGTGATCATAGAAACATAGAAATTAGGTGCAGGAGTAGGCCATTCGGCCCTTCGAGCCTGCACCGCCATTCAATATGATCATGGCTGATCATCCAACTCAGTATCCCGTACCTGCCTTCTATCCATACCCCCTAATCCCCTTAGCCACAAGGGCCACATCTAACTCCCTCTTAAATATAGCCAACGAACTGTGGCCTCAACTACCCTCTGTGGCAGAGAGTTCCAGAGATTCACCACTCTCTGTGTGAAAAAAGTTCTTCTCATCTCGGTTTTAAAGGATTTCCCCCTTATCCTTAAGCTGTGACCCCTTGTCCGTGATCGATGGTCGGCATGGGCTCGGCGGGCTGAAGGGCCTGTTTCCATGCTGTATCTCTACGCTAAGCGAAGGATAAGAACTGGACTGGCCACTCCCTGTTCTGTCCCAGTTTGGGGCATCGGGGAGGGAAGGATTGGGGGGGTTTGGGGGGGGGGGGGGGGGGGGGTGCCTTCTTTGTCCCGAGCTGTTGGGGATCTCGTCAGTAGGCGGTTTCGAGGACGTTGCCTGAATAACAATCAAGGTCAAAGCTGTGGAACTTCAATAATAACACCCCAGAGTCATCTGTTTTGAGGCAGCGTTTCAAAGCGGTTCCCAAGGGGAAGGATCTGAGCTAATGGTTAGGGATCCATCCACATTTATGACTTTGAGCCTTGATGTTTGATTGGGGGAGTTGATGGCCAGTGTGCAGAGGGGGGGGTGTTGTTATGCAGAGCTCCTGCTCCTGAGAAAGTCATCTCTCTCTCCCAGTGTCAGTTCAATCTCCTCCCAGAATTTCCTAAAGCTTGCAAAGTTCTGACTTTTTAAAGAAACAACTAGGCAGCAAGCTTACCTTTTCCCCTCAGACGAACAGCAAATAAATGTGATCGCGTGGATGGTCTAAGCTGCTGGTATCCCCAAAAGGTTCATTTGCAGGTTGGATCAGGAGATAAGGAAGACAAATGCAATGTTCATATTAATTTTGAGAGGACTAGAGTATAAAAGCTGGGGGGTGGGGGGGTAAATGCTGAGGCTTTACAGGGCACAGGTTAGATCACATTTACAGTATTGTAAGTCGTTTTGGGCCCCATATCTGAGGAGGGATGTGTTGGTTTTGTAGACTTCCCAGAGGAGATTTACGAGAATTATCCCGGGGATGGTTGGGTTAATGTACTGTGAGCCTTTGACAGCTTTGGGCCTGTACTCGCTGGAGTTAAGAGAATGAGGAGGGGTCTTCTAAACACTCACAGCGCCAGAGACCCCGGTTCGATCCTGACTACGGATGCTGTCTGTACGGAGTTTGCACGTTCTCCCCGTGACTGCGTAGGGTTTCCCCCCGGTATAGAAACATAGAAAATAGGTGCAATTGTAGGCCATTCGGCCCTTCGTATCTCCGGTTTCCTCCCACACTCCATAGATGTACAGGTTTGTAGGTTAATTGGCTTTGATATAAATGTCAATTGTCCCTAGTGTGTGTAGGGGCAGTGTTAATGTGCGGGGATCGCTGGTCTGCGCAGACTCGGTGGGCCGAAGGGCCTGTTTCCACACTGTATCTCTAAACATAGAAACATAGAAATTAGATGCAGGAGTAGGCCATTCAGCCCTTCGAGCCTGCACCGCCATTCAATATGATCATGGCTGATCATCCAACTCAGTATCCTGTACCTGCCTTCTCTCCATACCCCCTGATCCCCCTTAGCCACAAGGCCACATCTAACTCCCTCTTAAATATAGCCAATGAACTGTGGCCTCAACTACCCTCTGTGGCAGAGAGTTCCAGAGATTCACCACTCTCTGTGTGAAAAAAGTTCTTCTCATCTCGGTTTTAAAGGATTTCCCCCTTATCCTTAAGCTGTGACCCCTTGTCCTGGATTTCCCTAACATCGGGAACAATCTTCCTGCATCTAGCCTGTCCAACCCCTTAAGAATTCTGTAAGTTTTTATAAGATCCCCTCTCAATCTCCTAAATTCTAGAGAGTATAAACCAAGTCTATCCAGTCTTTCTTCATAAACCAAGCTAAACTAATTCCAAGCCCATGTTTGTTGTAGTCACGGTGAACAGGGGAGCTGGTGCTTGCAGCATTTATCATCACCACAAGCATCGCATTAGTGGGTGCCGTAAGGTTACAGGTTCTGTGCAGTTGGTTAAATGTCTAATGAGTTGGATACATGGAGGCGTAGGGAAAATTAATGTCTTTGTTGAAGAGAATGTGTCAGCCATCCTCACGAGCGCACATTCCCACAGGACTCCTCCTGGACAAGCGCTAATTGAATAAAAGTGTGGGGGGGGGGAGTTTGTGGGCAGGCACGTGCATGACAAAGACAGCAGAGAGACAGTCACATTCAGCACCATGGACAGCAGCTGCAGTGTCCCCCTATATAGTCACAGGCCGCTCATAAACTGTTGCATTTTACATGATCTGGGATTCTGGGCGCAGTGCGCTGGCTTGCAATTGTACTCGGCCCAGCTACGATATGTAGTGAAGACAGACACAAAACACTGGAGCAACTCATCAGGACGGGCGGCAGCTCTGGAGAGACGCAATGGGCCAACAGTAACTCGTCGGACCAAACTCACGAGAGATATAGAGACGGTGACTTCGAGAGATATAGAACAAATGAGTGAAAGATAGGAATATGAATATGAAAATGGTGAAGAAAACAGGCCATTGTTAGCTGTGGGCGAGGTGAGTTACTCCAGCCTCTTGTGTCTATCTTCGGCTTAAACCAGCATCCAACACAATTCGTGAAGCTTTAAGCCTTCCATATGCCGGGCTGCTGTCCCACTCGCCTCTATCCCATTGCAGACGTTGAACTTTGTCAATTAAACCAATGCACTACAATGAGTAGGAAGGAACTGCAGATGCTGGTTGGCACCTGAAGATAGACACAAAAAGCTGGAGTAACTCAGCGGGACAGGCAGCATCTCTGGAGAGGAAGGAATAGGTGACGATTAAGGTTGAGACCCTTCTTCAGACGATTATGCTGAGAACTATATTCTGCACTCTGTTTAATTCTCTGCACCCTTTGCTCTGTCTGTTGTACTTGAGTTTGACTTGTATTTGATTGTATGTATGTGTGGTATTATCTGATCTGTCTGCACAGAGGGCAAAAGAAAGCTTTTCACTGTGCCTTGGTATAGATGCAACTAAGGTACACAAAAATGCTGGAGAAACTCAGCAGGTGCAGCAGCGAAGGAAATAGGCAACGTTACGGGCCGAAACCCTTCTTCAGATGCAACTAAGCCTGACTGTAGACCCATATCACACAGTGGACTTCACTGATGAAATGCAGGATGCTTTCCGATTGCATTAACAAGGGGGTGGGTGAAGGTCAGTGACTTAAAGCTGTGGACAGAGGAGAGGGAGTGGAACAAAAGACATGGGAGAGGCTCAACACGGCCACACTCGACATTTTCCCTGATGCAGTCTAATCACGCGTTAAACTTAATGATGGTGATCCCACTGAAATGTACAGAGCTCCTCGAGGGACTTGTTATTGAAATTGCTTCATTGTCACGTGTACCGAGTTATCCAGGCGAACCATACCAGGCGTAAGCACATCAGCGCGTGCAAACGAGAAAATAAACAGAGCGCAGAATGGAGAGTGTTACAGCTGAAGAGAAGGTGAAGATTTAAAAAAAACGCAAGGGCTACAACTAAATAGGTTGGAAGATTCAGGGGAATTCACCCCCAGCAAGTGAGAGGTCCGTTCAAAAGTTTGATTACATTGGGAAAAAAGCTGTTCCTGAATGTGGTGTTGAAAGCTGCCAGGTTTTTGTATCTGCTGCCCCGGTGAGAGGTGGGGGGGGGGGGGGGAGAATGACTTAAGGGCCTGTCCCACTTTCACGACCTAATACATGACCCTTTTTAATCATGGACATTTTTCATCAAAAACGCCCCGACCTACTTGATGCCACGAGTACCAACGACCAGCATCACGACCTACCTACGAGCTCCCTACGACCTCGTGACGACCATGCTGCGACCATGCACGCGGCACCGGGAGCCCACGGGTCCCTGGAGGGAGACCGCTTTTCAGGGCTCCCGCAACGGCGACTTCCCCCGCCCGAGTTGCGGGGTCGAAGAGCTCCTGGAGCGGGGCCTTACATCACTGCCCCGCGCGGCTTGGAATGGCCGCGGGACTCTGTGAGCGCATGCCGGGGGCTCTAACACCAAGACCCGGTGTGCGACCTCGCACCACCCGGCGTGGCTTTAATGGCCGCGGGACAATCGCCATCGCCAGCCGGGGGCTTTGACTTTGACTCTGACATCGGGGGGGGGGGGGGGAGAGTGCAGTGGAGAAATAAGTTTATTTGGCCTTCCATCACAGCAATGTGATGGATGTTTATGTAAATTATGTTGTGTCTTGGGTCTATGTGTTTGTAGTGTATGGCTGCAGAAACGGCATTTCGTTTGGACCTCAAGGGGTCCAAATGACAATAAATGTATCTTATCTTATCTTATCTTACATGACAATAAACTCTCTTGAATCTTGAATCCACGTTCTCCACAGATGCTGCCTGACCCACTGAGTTACTCCAGCACTTTGTGTCCTTTCCCCTCCTTTACCCCTCTATTTATTTGCCTGGAGCTGCGGGTGAGCGCTGATGTGTTTGTAGTTATAAGGTCATAAGGGATGGGAGTAGAATGAGGTCTTTCGGCCCATCAAGTCTGTCCCGTCTTTGAATCATGGCTGATCTATCTCTCCCTCCCAACCCCATTCTCCTGCCTTCTCCCAATAACCCTTGGCACTAAACAAGAACATCTGCCTTAACAATATCCATCGATTTGGCCTCCACAGCCACAGATTCACCACCCTCTGACAAAAGATAAACTCTTCGCATCTCCTTCCTGGCTTCTCCCACTAGTGGAAACATCCTCTCCACATCCACTCTATCCAAGCCTTTCACTATTAGGTATGTTTCAATGAGGCCCCCCCTTCATTCTTCTAAACTCCAGCAAGTACAGACCCAGTGACGTCAAATGCTCACGATAAGTTATAGCCCCTGTCCCATGGTGCGAGTTCATCCCGAGTTTGCCTTCATTCGAACGCGGAGATTTACGGTAATGGCCGCTCGTCGGTACTCGGGGCTCTCGTGGACATTTTTCCAACGTGTTGAAAAATCTTCACGAGTCTTCCCGTGCTTACCTGCCGTTAGCGAGTCTTCCCGACTGCCTGACGTTATCGCTAAGAGACGTCCCCGAGCTCCGACGTACCCGCTACGTTCATTCTCCGTGCTTACCGCGAGTTTGATTTGTTTTAAACTTGGGGGAGCTCTTGGAATGAAACATAGAAACATAGAAATTAGGTGCAGGTGTAGAGGCCATTCGGCCCTTCGAGCCTGCACCGCCATTCAATATGATCATGGCTGATCATCCAACTCAGTATCCCGTACCTGCCTTCTCTCCATACCCCCTGATCCCCTTAGCCACAAGGGCCATATCAAACTCCCTCTTAAATATAGCCAATGAACTGTGGCCTCAACTACCCTCTGTGGCAGAGAGTTCCAGAGATTCACCACTCTCTGTGTGAAAAAAGTTCTTCTCATCTCGGTTTTAAAGGATTTCCCCCTTATCCTTAAGCTGTGACCCCTTGTCCTGGACTTCCCTAACATCGGGAACAATCTTCCTGCAATGTGGGACAGGGCTATCCACCCGCTCATTCCCATAGTTACAGCCAAGTTCCATTTTAAGAGAGTAGAATGTATTGCATGGCTAGTTGATTAACCTCAGTCTGTTAGCAATCCGATTATAGACCAGTCGAAATACTGGAGCCACCACTTTAGCAGGAGACGATGTAGCTAAATCTTATTAACATGCCGGCTAACTCAGTCCCTGTCTGCCTCTCAGAGGAAGTGCAATTAAAATCATTCAGTTCTTACAAGTTTCACTCTGACCACAGGCACAGGTTGTTAAACTAAATATATAACTTGGGTGGAAGCCAAAGATAGTCACTAAAAATCACACAAGCCTGTTGAGTCTCATTGTCTGTGACTGGTTTTCACCACGGCCACAGCTGACAATGGCCTTTTTCGCACATCTCTCATTCATTTGTTTTGTATCTCTCCACATCTCACTCTAAACCTCTCCCCCGCCTCTCAGTCTGAGGAAGGGTCTCGACCTTAGACGTCCATCCAGAGATGCAGCCTGTCCCGCTGAGTTGCCCCAGCATTTTGTGTCTATCCTCGGTGTAAACCAGCATCTGCAGTTCCTTCCTAACCAACATTTTCTTTCGCTGTTTCAGCGCCCTGATTCGATACTTGCCGTGACCTATCCATCCCTCGTGGCCAGTGTGGGAGCAGTAACCCCCAGGGATGCCCTGGGATTAAAGCACCAGCCAGACACACAGAGGGCACTGGCTGTTGGCAGCCCTGATCCCTCCTCAGGGCCAGGCCAAACCACCACGGCAGAGTGGACGCTATCTGCAATCCAGGACCAGGCGTCAGATATAGCCCCAGCACCACAGGCCAAGGTAGGTCAAAAGATTCTAAATATCCTTTTAAAATGGATGGAAATTTGCACAAACTGTGTCGCTCGCCTCTGGGGAGAGAATCTGTTCATCTTATTTGCTGAATTTGGCCTGCTCTCAAACTTGTGTGTGTGTGTGTGTGTGTGTTTGTGTGTGTGTGTGTGTGTGTGTGTGTGTGTGTGTGTGTGTGTGTGTGTGTGTGTTTGTGTGTGTGTTTGTGTGTGTGCGTGTGTGTGTATGTGTGCGTGTGGGCATTTGCTTGTGTTTGCGTGTGCCTGTGCGTGTTCCTGTGTGTCCTTGCGTGTGTGTGTGCGAGTGTGCATGTGTGTGAGTGTGCGTGTGTGTTCCTGCATGTGTGTGCGTGTGCCTGTGCGTGTTCGTGTGTGTCCTTGCGTGTGTGTGTACGTGTGTGAGTGTGCATGTGTGTCTTTGCATGTGTTTGCGTGTGCCTATGCGTGTTCCTGTGTGTCCTTGCGTGTGTGTGTGTACGTGTGTGAGTGTGCATGTGTGTCTTTGCATGTGTGTGCGTGTGCCTATGCGTGTTCCTGTGTTTTCCTTGCGTATGTGTGTACGTGTGTGAGTGTGCATGTGTGTCTTTGCATGTGTGTGCGTGTGCCTATGCGTGTTCCTGTGTGTCCTTGCGTATGTGTGTGCATGTGTCAAGTCAAGTCAATTCGTCACGTATACATACGAGATGTGCAGTGAAATGAAAAGTGGCAATACGGGGAGTACGTGCGTGCAAACTCCGTACAGACAGCACCCGTGGTTGGGACCGAACCTGCTTCTCCAGCGCAGTAAGGCAGCAGCTCCACCGCTGCGCCTCCGTGCTGCCCATGCTGATGTCCTGTAACCTGCTGAGTGATCCAGCAACCTGTGTCTATGTTGGTAAACCATCTGCAGTTCCTTGTGTCTACATCTATGGCCTTCAATGGGATGAACGATGGCACCCAAACTGGAAGCAGCTTTGTGGAACAATCGAGGTGTAAAACGTCAGTCAGATATTAAAGTCCTTGCTGTCGCTTAGAGACTGAGAACGCCCGTTATATTTCTGATATTGTTTGCTCGGCTGCCTGTGGGCTACAGCAGTGGTTATTAAGATTCTCTCCATTCCAGTTCAGGCTCTTGATCTTTTGGTATCTCTGTTGCAATACAGAAAGGAAAAGTATTAAAAAAACGCCCACGGCATTTCACACCTCCCCTCGGCTTGTCAGAGAACAAAGAAAAATAATTGAAAGTGGCCTGAATTGTAGCGGGGAGAGGGGGAGGGTGCATGCTGGGGGTCTGCATGCATCAATGGTTGGTGAAGTCGCTTGAAGCTCCGTCTCCAGAGCACTTGATGGCTGCAGTGTCAAAATGGGAAGTCAGACACAAAATGCTGGAGTAACTCAGCGGGACCGGCAGCATCATTAGAAACTTCAGACTGAGTCGGGGGGGAAGGGAAATGAGAGATATAGATGGTGATGTGAGAGAGATAGAAAACATAGACAGATAGATGCAGACAATAGAGTAGGCCATTCGGCCCTTCGAGCCTGCACCGCCATTCAATATGATCATGGCTGATCATCCAACTCAGTATCCCATACCTGCCTTCTCTCCATACCCCCCTGATCCCTTTAGCCACAAGGGCCACATCTAACTCCTTCTTAAATATAGCCAATGAACTGTGGCCTCAACTACATTCTGTGGCAGAGAATTCCAGAGATTCACCACTCTCTGTGTGAAAAAAGTAAGTTTATATAAGATTCCTCCTCGATCTTCTAAATTCTAGCGAGTACAAGCCAAGTCTATCCAGTCGTTCTTCATATGAAAGTCCTTCATATGACATCCCAGGAATCAGTCTGGTATGTTTTTCTCATCTCGGTCCTAAAATGTGATTGTTGTGTTAGCAGCTCGTGGTATAAAAATAGCAGATGATAAAATACCCCCCGGAAAAAGGAAGGTATATTACCATCGCAAGGAGAGTGAACATTGAATAAATTGCACAGTTCTGGTGGGAGCGCTGGAACGAATAAACCTTTGAGCGCAAATACATAAATATTTGCAAGTGGCAATGGTGTGGAGCTGGAGAGCCATACTGCCCACAATCAGGCCCTTTAGCCAAACCTACACACCAAGGTGCCCCATCTACACTGGCCCACTGTGAGAGGGATGGAGAGAAAGGGAATGCAGGGTTTACGTGAAGTTCGAGAGATCGAGAGCCATACCACTGGCTTGTAAGCTGCCCAAGCGAAATATGAGATAGCTGTTCCTCCAATTAGCGATCTGCCCCACTGGCAATGGAGGATGCCCTGGATAGAAAGGTCAGTGAGGGGGGGTTAAAGTGTTTGGCAACCGTTAGATCAGGTAGGTCCAGGCAGACTGAGCAAAGGTGTTCAGCGAAACGATCGCCCAGTCTACGTTTGGTCTCGCCGACCACATTCACCTGATCTCCCTGTTCGAAAACGTTGCAGATTCGAACGCTTCTGCCCCTGTCCCACTTAGGAAACCTCTGGAGACTTTGCGCCCCACCCAAGGTTTCCGTGCGGTTCCCGGAGGTTGCAGGTGGTTGCCGGAGGTTGCAGGTAGTGGAAGCAGGTAGGGAGACTGACAAAAACCTCCGGGGATCGCACGGAAACCTTGGGTGGGGCGCAAAATCTCCAGAGGTTTCCGTTCAGGTTTCCTAAGTGGGACAGGGGCATAACTTATCTCCTCTTTTAAACGTTTTGTATAGACTATACATTAGATTGCCACGAATTATGAACTGATAGTTTTATCCCAGAATCACAGGCATGTACTACACAGCATTTAAAAGATCAAAGCAACAGCATTAGTAAAATCTGCAGGATAGACTCCACACGGCTTTTTCAAAAGCACATTTATATTATTTCTTTGTAATGGTCTAAAAGGAATATAAATGCCATGGCAACCCTGATTAGCAATATACGAGCGGAGACCATTCTGTGCAGAGGAGCAGCAAACAGCTGTGAACCATTTCGAGCAATTATTTAGAGAAAAGAGGAACTGATTTAATCGAGGAAATTGGCTTCAGTTTCCTTTGATGCAGAGCTAAATAGCTGGAATGGGCTGTGTAACACAACCAAGCCTAATCATCAAATAATGGTAAATGAGAAATATTTCAATTAATATTTCAATATTTGATCATGACCATGAGAGATAGGAGCAAAATTAGGCCATTCAGCCCATCGTTTCGACTCCGCCATTTAATAATGGCGGATCTCTTAGATACATAGATACATAGAAAATAGGTGCAGGAGTAGGCCATTCGGCCCTTCGAGCCTGCACCGCCATTCAATATGATCATGGCTGATCATCCAACTCAGTATCCTGTACCTGCCTTCTCTCCATACCCCATGATCCCTCTAGCCACAAGGGCCACATCTAACTCCCTCTTAAATATAGCCAATGAACTGTGGCCTCAACTACCCTCTGTGGCAGAGAGTTCCAGAGATTCACCACTCTCGGTGTGAAAAATGTTTTTCTCATCTCGGTCTTAAAGGATTTCCCCCTTATCCTTAAGCTGTGACCCCTTGTCCTGGACTTCCCCAACATCGGGAACAATCTTCCTGCATCTAGCCTGTCCAACCCCTTAAGAATTTTGTTCGTTTCTATAAGATCCCCCCTCAATCTCCTAAATTCTAGTGAGTACAAACCAAGTCTATCCAGTCTTTCTTCGTATGAAAGACCTGACATCCCAGGAATCAGTCTGGTGAACCTTCTCTGCACTCCCTCTATGGCAATAAAGTCCTTCCTCAGATTTGGAGACCAAAACTGTACGCAATATTCTTATTCATTCTCAACCCCATTCTCCTGTCTACTCCCCGTAACCTTTGATACCATTCCTAATTAAGAACCTTTCAATCTCTGCCTTAAAAATACCCAAGGACTTGGCCTCCACAGCCGCCTGTGGCAATGGATTCCACAGATTCACAACCCTTTAGCTAAAGAAATTCCTCCTCATCTCCATTTCGAAGATACATCCTTTTACTCTGAGGCTGTGCCCTCTGTTCCTAGACTCTCCCATTACCGGAAACATCCTTTCAAACCTTTCCCCTCTCACCTTCACGCTATGCCCTTGGATATTTGGGGGGTTTTTCCATCCTGGGACAAAGGTTCTGGCTGTTTATCCTATCTATGCCTCTCGTGACAATAGACAATAGACAATAGGTGCAGGAGTAGAGGCCATTCGGCCCTTCGAGCCAGCACCGCCATTCAATGTGATCATGGCTGATCATCCCCAATCAGTACCCCGTTCCTGCCTTCTCCCCATATCCCCTGCCTCCGCTATTTATAAGAGCCCTATCTAGCTCATGGGTCATGACAGACATGGTGGAAAGAGGTCCTGTTCTTGTGCTGCACTGTTCTGTGTCCTAAAGCTACTTGAAGCTTTACGAAACTAGTGTTACAAAAAATTATCTGGATAATTCTGCAGCAGAGAGATCGGAGAGATCGTCGGTTTTTCGGGGAAATGGAGTTTCCAAATGCTTGCGTGATCGAACAGTCACGGACACCACAGGTGCAGTGTTGGGGAGATAACCTTAGCTCCACTTTCATTAACTTCCTGGACTGTTTTACAAAGCCTTTCCAATAAGCATTTTTCCACATGCAAAACTCAGATTAGGCTTCTTGATAATGAGGAAGCAAATTGTTTATATTGGCGACACAAGAGACAGGGGATGCTGGACTTTAAAGCGGGGTCAGGAAGCATCTGAAGTAAATAGAGTGCCGCCTGCAGATGTTAATGTTGCTCAGCAACTGCACCAAGCTCATGTGTTTATGTGAGTGTGTATTTGTGTGTGCACAGATGTGAGTGTGTTCATGTGTGTGTAAGTGTGTGCTTGTGTGTGTCTTGGAGTTCTGTGCGTATGCATTAGTGTGAGAATGAGCATATTTGTGCGTGCGTGTGAATGGGTGTTTTGTTTGTGTTAAAGTGTGTGTGTCAGAGTGTGTGTGTGTGTTGTGTCAGAGTGTGTGTGTGTGATAGTGTCAGTGTCAGAGTGTGTGTGTGTGTGTGTGTGTGTGTGTGTGTGGCAGAGTGTGTGTGTGTGTGGGTGAGTGTGTGTGTGTGTGTGTGTGTGTGTGTGGTGTGTGTGTGTGTGAGTGTGTGTGTGGGTGTGTGTGGCAGAGTGTGTGTGTGTGTGTGTGTGTGTCAGAGTGTGTGTGTGTGTTTGTATGAGTGCATGTGTTAATGTGTGAGTATATGTGTGTGTGAGTGAGTGTATGTCTGAGTGTGTATTTGTGTGTGTGTGTGTGTATGTGCATGCATTTGTAGGTGCGTGTACGGGTGCGCGTGTTTGTGTGTGTATATTTACATGTATGATTGAGTGTGTGTGTGTGTTATGAGTATGTGCGTGCGTTTGAGGTGCGTGTATGAGTGTATGTGTGCGCGCGTTTCTGTGTTTATATGTGTGCTTGTGTGTGTGTGTATATTTACGTGTATGATTGTGTGCGTGCACGTTCTGGTACGTATGAGGTACAGACAACTGTGTTTCAGAGGCAACCATCAACAAGTTTACAGGAGGAAAGATTTCTGTGTGGCATGTTAAACATTGGGGAAGTGCAGTGGTTATTGGTAAGGCTACCATCTTCTAGATAGACAATAGACAATAGACAATAGGTGCAGGAGAAGGCCATTCGGCCCTTTGAGCCAGCACCGCCATTCAATGTGATCATGGCTGATCATCCCCAATCAGTACCCCGTTCCTGCCTTCTCCCCATATCCCCCGACTCCGCTATTGTTAAGAGCCCTATCTAGCTCTCTCTTGAAAGCATCCAGAGAACCGGCCTCCACAGGCATTCTCTGTTTGTTCCATGTTCTCTTGGGGTGAACAACTTTATAAAATGTAATGATTCTTTGATTCAACATCTCACAAAAAGACAAAATGTGCTGGAGTAACTCAGCGGGTCAGGCAGCATCGCTGGAGAAAATGGATAGGGGCGGGACCCTCCTTCAGACCCAAAATGTCATCTATCCATCTTCTCCAGAGATGCTGCCTGACCCGCTGAGTTACTCCAGCACATTGTGTCATTTTCTGCAAACCAGCATCTGCTGTTCCTTGTTTCTACACCATCTGGTGACACTGGTTGAAAGGAAAGTTGTTGGTCTGCCTATTCTGTGTCCCTCTCAGAGTGAACAATTCCTCTAGACCCCAGGGAGTTATGATCAGGACCAGTCACCTTAGTAATGTCAAGACTTGGGTCTATTGGTCAGTGCGGACTTGTTGGGCCAAAGGGCCTGTTTCATGCTGTACCTCTAAACTAAACTAAACTAAACTAAAGCCAGTGTCTGAAGAAGGGTTTCGGCCTGAAACGTTGCCTATTTTCTTCGTTCCATAGATGCTGCTGCACCCGCTGAGTTTCTCCAGCAATTTTGTGTACCTTCGATCTTCCAGCATCTGCAGTTCCTTCTTGAACACTAAAGCCAGCGTTTGGTTGGCACAAGCTCAGTGGGCCGAAGGGCCTGTTTCCATGCTGTATCTCAAACACCAATGTAAAACTGCCCCCTCCATTAAATATTCCATGTTAAATCTGCAAACACAAGGCCACCAATCTTGCCCCATATTAAATAACTTTCTAATGTAGACGAGGTGCAGGACATAAAGAGGCGTTTTGGTCATGTTCAGCTGCAGGGATGTAGAGCAGCTCTCTAGGCTCAGTGACGGCTTATGGACTATTTAATTACTCCCTTCAATAGTTGATAGAGGAACGGGTAATCTTGGTTGAAAAAGACTCTGCACAATTGTAGAATGGGATCAGCAACTAATATCCATTGAGGTTTGTTGGTGAACTGCCTGGAGCCCAGCTGTTCCTCACTGATACAGATGTTCAATTGAAAATTCACGAGACCCCGATTAACAAAGAGTACATCAGAATTACATATTATTTAGCAGGTTTTATAGGGCTTAGTCAATGTTTCTCTCTTTCTGTTTCCTTAAGATAAGAGCATAATAGCACCAATTTAGATATTAATGATACAACGTTGTTTGACTTAACGATAAGATCTATTCACAGGGGGATTTGAATTATCCAATCTTTTGGGGATATTTCACATGATATTACGTAAGGTCGTATCACATCTTGCAGAGAGGCCTCAAATCACTCGGTCAACGTGAAATATGGTGATTGAAATTTTGGACATTGCCCCTATGACTGCACTTCAAATAACTCTTCATTGATTTTGAGGCATTTTAAGATGTTATGAAACTCACTGTACACTAGAGCAAAAAAACACTGGAGACTCTACAGCCCTTGAAACTTGAACAAGTTTCCTGTCTGGGTGCCACGTTCCCAAAGACATGGAGCCCGGTGTACACGGAGTGGATACGAAAGTGGGATAACACAGGATTAACATGAATGGTTATGGATGGTCGGCATGGACTCAGTGGGCCAAAGGGCCTCTTTCCACTCCAAAGTCAAAGTCAAAGTCAAAGTAGCCTTTATTGTCATTCAGACCTTGCCGTCCGAACGATATTTATAGAAACATAGAAACATAGAAATTAGGTGCAGGAGTAGAGGCCATTCGGCCCTTCGAGCCTGCACTGCCATTCAATATGATCATGGCTGATCATCCAACTCAGTATCCCCGTACCTGCCTTCTCTCCATACCCTCTGATCCCCTTAGCCACAAGGGCCACATCTAACTCCCTCTTAAATATAGCCAATGAACTGTGGCCTCAACTACCCTCTGTGGCAGAGTTCCAGAGATTCACCACTATGTGTGTGAAAAACGTTATCCTCATCTCAGTTTTAAAGGATATCCCCCTTTAAATATTTTTTAAAGGGGGATATCTTTTCCCCCTTTATGATTGGAAGAGATACCTGTACAGGAATGTTTATCTGAAATGACTGAAAGCACAGCCTGTTCGATCCCTTTCAAAGCCACCCCATGTTGTGAGCGACTAGCAGCTGATGAGAGAGAGGGGATGGACTTCACTTTGTCTTTGCTGTCGGAGAGAGATTATACTTTCATTTTTTTTTCTCTAGATGATTGTTGTTTGTTTTTGTGTTCCTTCCGAGAACAGCGTCGGTTTTAATTGCTAATGGAAGTGGATGTCCAGTTGCAAGCCCTACGCTGCCCCTGTGGTCTACAGAACTGTTAGATCATGCACACAATTTGCAAACTCCAATTCCTTACAGCCCGATGAACTCTCGATTGGAATGCCGCAGAGTTCTCCAGCTAATTTCCATTTAGCCGGACTCCACACGGACAGCAGCTGAGACCAGGGTTTAAAATACGGTGTGGGAGCAGGCCCTTCGGCCCATCGACTCCACCCCGACCATCGATCAACCGTACACTAGTTCTATGCTATCCCACTTTGCCATCCTATGCACGGGGGGGGGGGGGGGGGGAAACTTTACAGAAGCCAATCAGCCTACACGTGTTTGGAATGTGGGAGGAAACCGAAGCACCTGGAGAAAACCCACGTGGTCACAGGGAGAACGGGCAAACTCCACACCGGCAGCATCTGTAGTCAGGATCGAACCCGGGTCACTGGCGCTGTGAGGCAGCAACTATACTGCTGTGCCACTGTGCTGCCCTCCTGACCAACATCTCTTGCCTCACTGGTCCCCCTTAAATCTTAGCCAGAACATTTTGGGGTTAGATATCCGCTTTACGATCATGGTGGCCCTTACATACTGCCTTGATCTGCCCCAGACAGCGCTTGTCTTTACCGCACAACACTCTTGTGGATATAGAGGCCCCACCGAACTGATCTCCGCACCCGAGAGGTCACGTTGCAATGCTGGACGCCAGACTGCGGCAAGGTGGCTCAGCTGTAGAGAGCTCCTGCCTCACTGCACCAGGGACCCAGGTTCGATCCTGATCTCGGCTGATGTCTGTGTGCAGTTTATATTTTCTCCCTGTGACCATGTGGGATTTAGTTTAGTTATGGAGATACAGCACGGGAACAGCCCACGGAGTCTGCCCGGCAAACCCCGCACATTGATGCCACTCTTCACACACCAGGGGCAATTTACATTTACACCAAGACAATCAACCTACAAACCTGCACGTCTTTGGAGTGCGGGAGGACAGCGAAGATCTCGGAGAAACCCCACGCAGGTCGCGGGGAGAACGTACAAGCACCTGTACCTGCACCAGTTGTCAGGATCGAACCCGGGTCTCTGGTGCTGTGAGGCAGCAACTCTACTGCTGCACCACCGTTCCGCCCTTTCCGGATGCTCCGGATTTTCAATCAATCAATCAATCAATCAACCTTTATTGTCATCTTGCAAGCAACAGTTGTACAGTGCAAAATGAAAAGACGTTTCCCAGTGAATAGCGGAGCATCACACATGAAATTTAAACACTTCACACATAATAACACTAAAAACAATCCAGTCCCTGATGGAACAGTATAAATAGTTAAAAGCAGGTAAAACACAATGTTAAAATACAATAAACCAATCATAAAAAATGTCCGGGGCCGCTGATTTGAGTGGCCAGTGCCAGTTATTAAAGTGGCCGTGCCAGCCGCAGAGTCAAGTCAAGTGACTGTGGGTGCAGAGTGACTGTTTAGCAGCCTCACAGCCTGTGGTAGGAAGCTGTTTAGCAGCCTCGTAGTCCGGGCTTTGATGCTTCGATATCTCTTGCCTGATGGCAGGAGATCCAGGTGTGTGTGGAGGGGGTGCAGTTTGTCCTTGGCAATTCTCTGCTTTCTTCAGACAGCGGCTCTGGAACAGTTCTTGTACCGAGGGTTTCAACCACATTCCAAAGATCCGCAGGTTTGTAGGCTAATTGGCTTCTGTAAAACTGTTCCTATGTGTAAGGTGCAAAAGTGGGATAACATAGAACTATTATACAGGTGCTCAATGATCAGTGCAGACTCAGTGGGCCACAGGGACTGTTTCCATGCTGGAACTCTAAACTCTAAATGCCCTGACAGTCTTTAGACAACCCACGGCTACCAAAGACCTTTGAATTATTTAAAATAAATAGTATTCTCCAGTTCAAAAGCTGAAAACTGTTCTTTACATACATTTTGCCTAAATAATACAAGATACAAGATACAAGATAAATTTAATTGTCACGTGTGCCAGATGGCACAGTGAAATGAATTCCCATACAGCCATACAATATAAATAAACAGGACTCAACACACCATAGAATTCAACACAAAACATCCCCACACAGCAGAACCAAAGTTTCCCACTGTGTGGGAAGGCACTAATGAAACTCAAAATATTAAGAGGGATATACATCTTAAAATTATCAGAAATGAATGAAAAAATAAAGTCACAATAAAGTCTGTAGAAGGGTCTCGACCCGAAACGTCACCTATAGGGTGATTTCAAATTTATTTCAAAACGCATTGATAGTTTACGATTATTTAAATGGTAAATGTAGCTACAGAAGCGTTTTCATTTTGCATGTTAAAACCCACCTGAGAACCATGGGCGATTTTGCAATTTTACTGAAGGATTTTTCACTTTTAAAACTTTTCATATAACAAATGAATAAAGATGAAAAAAAGTAAATAATGCCATACTTGTGATGAAATGCAGCGAGCAAACGCGATAATTCCCGATATTTTGGATCTTTAAATCACCACGGCAAATGTCCGCTGTTCACTTCCGCTGGATTTGCACCTTCAGCTCCCTCTTGAATTTACCTTAGTTTCTATCTTTCTTTTGGACTGTAAATGTAGGTAGCTGTGCCTCACGGTCACCCCGACTGGCACAGTAAATTGCAGCTCAAAAACTGGCCGTTTTCGATGTTTTTAACGGGTGTGAAAGTGCGTGTTTTCCCATTCACTAACATGTACCGGATGTATAGCATGTACTCCACTTCAGATTTTCGGTCACGTGGGTGCGGATCTACGCTCCAGTGACCTTTCGTGAAATCACCCTATTCCTTCGCTCCATAGATGCTGCCTCACCCGCTGAGTTTCTCCAGCATTTTTGTCTACCTTCACAATAAAGTAACATATACGTTTTCAACCAGGGTGAGCGATCCCAGTCAAATCAAAGGTAGACAAAAAATGCTGGAGAAACTCAGCGGGTGAGGCAGCATCTACGGAGCGAAGGAAATAGGCGACGTTTCGGGCCGAGACCCTTCTTCAGACTAATGTCGCAAATCAATGTTTGAGTTCCTTGTATTGAAACAGTATTTGCAGGGTGTTATTTTATTCAATGTCTTCTGGTGATTTGAAACCTTGCCTGACATTTAATAAAAGCTTGTGAGGAAATGTGGGAACGTGGTTCCTGCCAATTTTCGTTAATACGCAGTCTGTCACTTGTAATCTTTCAGCTTATTTCAGAAGGGTTTTATGAATGACAAATATTACTACACGGGTTCATGGCAATTGCAGCAAATCGGTCTGCATTGAAATGTTCATAAGTTTAAATTAAGCTTAAATATAATAAAGTCCTTTTAAATGAATTTGTGTCCTTCAAGTCTCCAGGAAACATCGATGTGGTGATTCATCCTAATACAATCACGAGACTCCCCAAAGAGAACCGTCTGGTCAAAGCTGGATCTTAATTAAACTATGTCAGCGGTATGGAGGGGATTTACCCACAATTCGCTGCCTGTCTGCCAAGGGCACAGAGCCTCCCGCAATCTTCCATTGTATGTTTTGTTTCGTTTAGTTTAGAGATACAGCGCGGAAACAGGCCGACCGAGTCCGCTCTGACCAGCGATCCCCGCACATTAATACTATCCCACACACGCCAGGGACAATTCACATTTACACCAAGCCAATTAACCAACAAACCTGTACGTCTTTGGAGTGCGGGAGGAAACCAAAGATCTCGGAGAAAACCCACGGGAAGAACGTACAAACTCCGTATAGACAGCGCCCGTAGTTGGGATCGAACCCGGGTCTCGCCTCAGGCGCTGCAAGTGCTATAAGGCAGCAACTCTACCGCTGTGCCACCGTGACGCCCATCTCTGGCGCATGTACGAATGCATGACACACTGAGGGTGGGTCTCGACCCGAAACGTCACCCATTCCATCTCCCCGCACATGCTGTCTCACCCGCTGAGTTACTCCAGCTCTCTGTGTCTATCTTCGGTTTAAACCAGTGCCTGCAGTCCCTTCCTATGCATGACCCACTTGTACACTTAATACAATTATGATCGACACCTGCAGGGGATGTACAAGGCCCCATATAAACACAAGACTCTCTTTACCCAACAATGCTTCATCCTACCTGATATACCTTCAGGGTTAAGAATAGTCTATGTTCAGGCTAACCTGCTGGGCTAACATATGTTCCACCAATAGGTCATGCAGCCTTATGGTCCCAAACACTTCCATTGTATTATATCTATCTATCTATCTATCTATCTATCTATCTATCTATCTATCTATCTATCTAGCTATCTATCTATCTATCTATCTATCTATCTATCTATCTATCTATCTATCTATCTATCTATCTATCTATCTATCTATCTATCTATCTATCTATCTATCTATCTCCCCCTCTCTCCCTCTCCCTCTCCCTCTCTCCCTCTCCCTCTCCCTCCCCCTCTCTTCCCCCCCCTCCCCCCTCCCCCTCCTTTCTCCCCCCCCCCCTTTCTCCCCCCTTTCTCCTCCCCTTTCTCCCCCCCTTTCTCCCCTTTCTCCCCCCTCTCCTCTCCCCCATCTCCCCTTCTCCCTCCCTCCCTCCCCTCCTCCCCCTCTCCTCTCCCCTCCACCCTCACCCTCTACCTCTCCCTCCCCCTCTCCCTCTACCTCTACCTCTCTCTCTCCCTCTCCCTCTCCCCCCTCTCCCCCCTCTCCCTCTCCCCCCCCTCCCCCCCACTCCCCCCATCTCTCCCCCTCCTCTCTCCCTCCCTCCCTCTCTCTCTCCCTCCTCTGTCTCTCCCTCTCCCTCCCTCCTCCCCCCTCTCTCCCCCTCCCCCCTCCCTCTCCCTGTCCCCCTCCCTCCCCTCCCCCCCCTCCCCCTCTCTCTCCCCTCCCTCCCTCCCTTTCCCCCTCTCCTCCTCTCTCCTTCTCTCCCTCTCCATCTTGTCCTTCAATATCCCAACCCTTCATTTCCATGATAGAACTGCAGGCCATCGGTGTCCCTGCGTTTCCGAGACCTCATCCCAGCTGGGAATTCTCAATACAAATCGTCGATGGCATTCAAAAGGAATGGACAGAGTCTCTTGCCCAGAGTAGGTGAATCGAGGACCAGAGGACATAGGTTTGGACCAGAGGTTTAAGGTGAAAGGGAAAAGATTGAATTGGAATCTTTCACACAAAGGGTGGTGGGTGCATGGAACAAGCTGCCAGAGGAGGTAGTTGAGGCTGGGACTATCCCAACATTTACGAAACTGTTAGACAGGTACATGGATAGGACAGGAGGAATATGGAGCAAATGTTAGCAGGTGGGACTAGTGTAGCTGGGACATGGTGACCGGTGTGGGCAAGTTGGGCCGAAGGGCCTGTTTAAGATTAAAAGCAAAACAAAATGAATCTAGTTTCTTCCCGATTTAGAAAGCGGGCAGCTTTGAGAATGAACATATGTATGAAGCAGGTGTACTGGGTTTTTTTGTGATGCTTGCGAGTATAGCTGAGTGACTGGAGGTAGCAGATGCCTTTCTCAGGAAAGAGAAACCAGTATCAGTATGATATCATCAGCAGGGTTGACCTGATGTAGGCACAGAATGCTGGAGTAACTCAGCGGGACAGGCAGCATCTCTGGAGAGAAGGAATGGGTGACGTTTCTGGGTCGACACCCTTCTTCAGGAAAGGAAAACGAGAGACATAGACAGTAATGTAGAGAGATATAGAACAAATGAATGAAAGATATGCAAAAAAGAAAAAGAAACAGGCCGTTGTTTGCTGTTTGCTAGGTGAGAACGAGAAGCTGGTGCAACTTGGGTACGTGGAGGGATGGAGAGAGGGGGAATGCAGGGATTATTTGAAATTAGAGTCATCAATGGTCATTGTAAGCTGCCCAAGCAAAATATGAGTTACTTCAGCATTTTGTGTCTTTTGTTTGAACCAGCATCTGCAGTTCCGACCTACACTGAGGTGAGAAAAAACCTTTTCACCCAGAGAGTTGTGAATTTGTGGAATTCCCTGCCACAGAGGGCAGTGGAGGCCAAGTCACTGGATGGATTTAAGAGAGATTTAGATAGAGCTCTAGGGGATAGTGGAGTCAAGGGATATGGGGAGAAGGCAGGCACGGGTTATTGATAGGGGACGATCAGCCATGATCGCGACGAATGGCGGTGCCGGGCCAAATGGATCCTCCTGCACCTATTTTCTATGTTTCTATGTCACAAGCAAGATTGATCTGTCTTTCCCCAGCTCCAGGCTGCAGGAATGATACATGCAACTCAGTCCACCAGGGCAGCGCTCCGTGATGTAGCCTTGTTGTCAGCACTTTCACCTTTGACGTGGAAGGTCGTGAGTTCAAGTCCAGACCCTGGTCTTAATGTTTCACCCACTTCTGAACTTTGCTCCCTGTAGCAATGAGCAATAATGTTTTCCACACTTTTGTAAAAACCTGATGAGATTATTTTAATTACAACCATGACAGGTTGAGACAGGATACACAGAGGGGGCCCATTTCCATTAGTGAGTGGATCAAGGAGTCAGGGGCACATGGGGCACATCTGGGGCAAAAGAGCTATTGGTAATAAGGGTCTCGACCTGAAACATCATCCATTCCTTCTCTCCAGAGATACTGCCTGAGTTACTCCAGCATTTTGTGTCTATTATTGGTGCTGGGTTATTAGTATCAAGTGGTCTGGGATACAGTGAGAAGCTTTGTACAATGGAGGAAAAATCTTTCCATGCAGTGAATGGCTCCGAACAGCACAACACAATGGGGATAAATGGATATGGATCAGGCGCAGGCAGATGAGATTAGTTCATCTTGACCCTCCATTGTCAGAGTGAGGCCCAGCGCAAATTGAGAGTCGGGAGAAAGGGAAATGAGAGATATATACATGGGACATTGGACACATGGATGAAAGATATGCAAAAAAGCAAGGATAATCAAGGTGGAGCCCACAATGGTCCATTGTTGGCCGTGGGCCAGGTGATAATGAGTTATAGGGACAGTGAAGCCCAGCAGGACGACAGTGAAACTAGTACGATGACTAGAGTGGGGGAGTGATGGAGAGAGAGGAGAAGCAAGGGTTACACCTCTCAATGTTGGAAACAAATAACTTACTTAATGTTTTATTGCACCTTTACATCTGGCAGTCACAACGGGTGCTTTTAGAAGTGATCTGTTAACTTTGTTTAGTTTCATTTAGAAACATAGAAAATAAGCGAAGGCGTAGGCCATTCGGCGCTTCAAGCCAGCACCGCCATTCAATATGATCATGGCTAGTGTAGTTTAGAGATACAGCATGGAAACAGGCCCACCGAGTCCGCACTGACCAGCGATCCACACTGTCCCTAGTGCCTCAAAAAGGCTGGCAGCATCATCAAGGACCCACACCATCCTGGCCACTCACTCATCTCCCCGCTACCTTCAGGTAGAAGGTACAGGAGCCTGAAGACTGCAACGTCCAGGTTCAGGAATAGCTACTTCCCCACAGCCATCAGGCTATTAAACTCACCTCAAACAAAACTCTGATCATGAATAGCCCATTGCACTTTACCTGTTTATTTATGTGTGTGTGTATATATATTCAATGGTATATGGACACACTGATCTGTTCTGTATTTATTTATTCATGCCTACTATATTCTGTTGTGCTGAAGCAAAGCAAGAATTACATTGTCCTATCTGGGACACATGACAACAAACTCTCTTGAATCTTGAATCTTGTGTGTGGGATAGCATTAGTGTGTGGGGACTGCTGGTCAGTACGGACTCGATGGGCCGGAGGGCCTGTTTCCGCGCTGTATCTCTAAACTAAAAATGTAACCTTACAGTCTTATTCCACCTGCAAGTCGGACCAACAAGAGCATAGCATTACTCACTCAAGCGTCCAGTAAGAACAATGTCTCCTTTTGCTTCTATTGACATTAATTGTCCGTTGTTGAATTAAACATTCATTAGCTTTTAAAATTCCTGCTGGTGTGTGGAGCGTGGCGCCCTCATCAAACGAGATGCCAGTGGAAAGTTTGTTCCCATGGTGAATGTTTGTTCCCATTAACTACATAGACTATTATTGTTATTATTGCACTGTTATAGTTGTTGTGTGTGTGTATACGTACGTATGTGTGCCTGTGTGTGTGTGTGTATATATATATATAATAATAATAATAATAATAATAAATTTTATTTATGGGCGCCTTTCAAGAGTCTCAAGGACACCTTACAAAAATTTAGCAAGTAGAGGAAAAACATGTAAGCGGAATGAAATAAATAGTAGAGACATGACTAGTACACAAATTAAAGACAGAATTCAATTCAAAACACAATATGAGGCAATTCAAGCACAGATGAAAAGGGAGGGGGACGTGGGGCTAAGGATAGGCAGAGGTGAAGAGACGGGTATATATATATATATATATATGTAAGTAAAGTAAGTAAGTAAGTTTATTGGCCAAGTATTCACAAACAAGGAATATATACACATATTTAAGAAAAACACATATTTAAACACTGTGTATTCTGTATATACGTACTCACAAACACACACACACACACACTATATAACCATATAACAATTACAGCACGGAAACAGGCCATCTCGGCCCTTCAAGTCCGTGCCGAACACTTATTTTCCCCTAGTCCCATCTACCTGCGCTCAGACCATAACCCTCCATTCCTTTCCCATCCATATACCTATCCAATTTATTTTTAAATGATAAAACCGAACCTGCCTCCACCGCTTCCTCTGGAAGCTCATTCCACACAGCCACCACTCTCTGAGTAAAGAAGTTCCCCCTCATGCTACCCCTAAACGTTTGTCCCTTAATTCTCAAGTCATGTGCTCTTGTTTGAATCTTCCCTACTCTCAATGGAAAAAGCTTATCCACGTCAACTCTGTCTATCCCTCTCATCATTTTAAAAGACCTCTATTAAGTCCCCCCTTAACCTTCTGCGCTCCAAAGAATAAAGACCTACACACACGCGCACACACACACACACCACGCACACACACACACACACACACACTCACACTCCCACACACACACACACACACACACACACACTCACACTCACACACACACTCACACTCCCCCACACACACACACACACACACACACACACACACACACACACACACACACACACACACACACACACACACACTCACACTCACACTCACTCACACCTCACACACACACACACACACACACACACACACACACACACACACACACACACACACTCCCACACTCTCCCACACACACCACACACACACACACACTCACCCCACACACACACACTCCCACACACACACCCACACACACACACACACACACACACACACACACACACACACACACACACACACTCACACACTCACACTCACACACACACACACACACACACACACACACACACACACACACACACACACACACACACACACACACACACACACACTCCCACACACACACCACGCACATACACACACACACACACACACACACACACACACACACACACACACACACACACACACACTCACACACACACACACACACACACACACACACACACACACACACACACACACACACACACACACACACACACACACACACACACACACACACACACACACACACACACAACTCATTTACCATATTGTAACAGTTTACATATTCTGTTGTGCTGCTGCAAGTAAGGATTTAATTGTTCTACCTGGGACATATGATAATAAAACACTTGACTCTCTGGACTTTTGTAAAGGCCCTAGTTAACTGTAGTCCTGTATTGAGCTCTGCTCCACTGCTGTTGCATCAGGCGTTGCTAAGCAGAGGTTGTGTTGTAGTGACTGACTGAGGTGAAGAGAATAAAGGCATTGTTGTGGGGTGAGATGATCGCCACAAGCATGGAAGGCAGCCCAGTGCTCTGGAGAGCAGCGGACTGCCTGGTACAGCACGGCTGGGCAAGGCAGCCCGGTGCACTGAGGAGTCAATTTGCCATCGATTTTCCGACACCAACATTTCCCAAAGCATAGAGGCCTTGAGATGCGGTTGGGTTAGTGGACTCTCGGCTTTGTGTAGGCAACTCCAGAATGCCGACTGTTGCTATTGGGAACACAGTTGTTGATCGCAGCAGTAACCACGTGAAAGCAACTTGGCAACCTTTCAGACGAATAGACAAGAGAATACAAGCCGGTTGTTTGCTGTGCATTTCGTGAGAGGGACGGGCTTTGTGACCAGCTGGCTGGCGTTGGACGTTTAGCTTTAGGAGCAAGCTGGTTTTGACTCATAAGGCGCCAAATGGCTGCTTACTACCGACCCCACACAGCGAATGTGAGTATATGGGTCCACATGGACTGTGTCCTCTTCGGCTCGGATATCCATTGCCTTGCAAAATGTTTCAGTGAACTTGGAGATAACTTATCCAGAATAACTTAGGTCATCTAAGACTGAGGTGAGAAAAAAACTTTTGAGTTGTGAGTTTGTGGAATTCCCTGCCACAGAGGGCAGTGGAGGCCAAGTCACTGGATGGATTTAAGAGAGAGTTAGATAGAGCTCTAGGGGGCTAGTGGAGTCTAGGGATATGGGGAGAAGGCAGGCGCGGGTTATTGATAAGGGGACGATCAGCCATGATCACAATGAATGGCGGTGCTGGCTCGAAGGGCCGAATGGCCTCCTCCTGCGCCTATTTTCTATGTTTCTATGTTTTCTAAACCATTCATGATTAGCAACTCCATGTTCCATTATAGTCCTTCATTATGAATAACCTGTAAAGGTATTGTATTCAAGATAGAGTTACGCCCCTTTCCTACTTAGGAAACCTGAACAGAAACCTCTGGAGACTTTGCGCCCCACCCAAGGTTTCCGTGCGGTTCCCGGAGGTTGCAGGTTGGTTGCCGGAGGTTGCATGTAGTGGAAGCAGGTAGGGAGACTGACAAAAACCTCCGGGAACCGCACGGAAACCTTGGGTGGGGCGCAGAGTCTCCAGAGGTTTCCGATCAGGATTCCTATGTGGGACAGGGGCATTAGATATAGGTCTTCGGATTAACAGGATCAAGCGATATGGGGAACAAGCAGGAACGGGGTACTGATTCTGGATGATCAGCCATGATCATATTGAATGGTGGTGAAGGGCCGAATGGCCTACTCCAACTATGTTTCTGTCACACTAGTCCCACCGGCCTGCGTTTGGTCCATATCCCTCCCGATGGTAAGACATACTGTAAGGAAACTAAAGGGGTTTTATAACAATCGAGTATTTCATGTCCACTATACCGATTACTTTTCAGAGGTAAATGCTTCATTTTGTCTGACCGACTTTCCCGTTTCTTTTCCAGCTTCTGAAGGAGAGAGTGAATTTTCCGCCTTATGATGCGCTGGCACAAGTACTCCCAGAATATGACTACCTCTTCCGTGCCACAAGTCCAAAGGAAAGTCCGAAGATGGCAACGAGGAGCCACCAGTCACCAGTCAGAGCTCCTGAACCACTTCAGACCCAAGACCCTGTTTTGTTCTCTCCGAAAAGGTGGGGTTTTAATAATAATAATAATAATAATTGTATTTATAGAGCACTTTAAAAGCAAACATAGCTGCAACAAAATGCTGTACATCACTAGTCATTGACAAAAAAGTTAATACACACCAAAAATAACAATCAAAAGAAATAGTAGGAAAAGACATGTAAAATAAAGAAACATCAAAAACACCACAAACAGAAGCAAAGCCTCAGGCATGGTCAAAAGCCAGGGAGTACAAATGTGTTTTAACACTGGATTTGAAGATGGACAATGAGGGGGCCTGTCTGATGTGCAACGGCAGGGTTGTCCAACGCATGTCCAGTGCGCGCGGGTCCATGGCGGCATGGTGGTGCAGCTGGTAGACCCGGGTTCGATCCTGACCACGGGTGCTGTCTATGTGGAGTTTGCATGTTCTCCCTGTGACCGCGTGGGTTTCCTCCAGGTGCCCCGGTTTCTTCCGACATCCCAAAGACGTGCAGGTTTGTAGGTTATTTGACCACTGTGATTAAAAAAAACTCCATCTTTGTAGTCTGATCACCTACAAGGTTTGGTGGAGAATCTTCCAGTGTATTGCATCATATGTTGGCCATATTGGGAGATGCCTTCATCGGTATAATCCAGGCTCCTGTTCCTCTCTCTGAGTTCCTTCCACCCGGTGGTGGGATCTGCTTCATCCAGGGTTGCCAACTGTTCCGTATTAGCCGGGACATCCCGTATATTGGGCTAAACTGGTTTGTCCCGTACAGGACCGCCCTTGTCCCGTATTTGACCGCTGCTACTCGGGTCGAGGGGACTGTCGGGTCGAAGTAGTGCAGCCCATGGAGTGCAGCACCAGCAGCAGCAGCGTCTCGCCCGTGGCCCCGTCGGTCGTTCGGCAGCCCTGCCAGCTGTCCGATCTTCGGACCTTCGCTATTACGCCCACACCACCACCACTAATTACTCCTTCTCACGGCCGATCAACAAATCCAGTGTTAAAACACATTTGTACTCCCTGGCTTTTGACCATGCCTGAGGCTTTGCTTCTGTTTGTGGTGTTTTTGATGTTTCTTTATTTTACATGTCTTTTCCTACTATTTCTTTTGATTGTTATTTTTGGTATGTATTAACTTTTTTTGTCAATGATTAGTGATGTACAGCACTTTGTTGCAGCTATGTTTGTTTTTAAAGTGCTCTATAAATAAAATTATTATTATTATTATTATTATGAGTTGGACGGGGCGCCGGACTTAGCGCGCGATGTCCAGAACTCCTCAGCTGTCCCGCCGGCTGGACTATGTGTGTGCAGACCAGCACCCGGGGCCAACTCATCATTCACCCACCCAGCCACGGCCGAGTCGGTCAACGAATTTTGACTTTTTGTCCCTTATTTGCGAGTGGGAACGCTGGCGAACCTTGGCCGCACCTGTCCTTGATCGTGTTGCCATTGGAAAGAAGGGGTTGCTACAGACTTGACTCAAAGCAGTTCCGAGATTTGAATCTCTTTCTTGTTCTGCAGGGTGGCCGTGACTGAGGACAACGTTGGAAACAATGAAGTCGTTCACCACGAAGGCCAGGTGAGTGTGCCTGCGCAAGGTCATCCCCTCTGTAGGGAAGATAGCATTGAGCTGGAGAGAGTGCAGAAAAAAGCTCACAAGATACTTCCACTATTCAAGGGACTGACATAGGGTGAGGTTGAATGAGCTAGGATTTTATTCTATGGAATGTAACATGCTGAGGGATGGCTTTACGGAGGAACTGCAGATGCAGAGAGAGTTATGTACAGGTCTTACGGCTAACGGAACCAAGGGATATGGGGAGGAAGCAGAAACTGGGTACTGATTCTGAATGATCGGCCATGATCATTTTTCACACAGAGAGTGGTGAATCTGTGGACTTCTCTGCCACAGAAGGTAGTTGAGGCCACAGTTCATTGGCTATATTTAAGAGGGAGTTGGTTGTGGCCCTTGTGGCTAAAGGGATCAGGGGGTATGGAGAGAAGGCAGGTTTGGGATACTGAGTTGGATGATCAGCCATGATCATATTGAATGGCGGTGCAGGCTTGAAGGGCCGAATGGCCTCCTCCTGCACCTGTTTTCTATGTTTCTATGATCATATTGAATGGCAGTGCTGGCTTGATGGGCCGAATGGCCTCCTCCTGCACCTGTTTTCTATGTTTCTATGATCATATTGAATGGCAGTGCCGGCTCGAAGGGCCGAATGGCCTACTCCTGCACCTATTTTCTATGTTTCTATGATCATATTGAATGGCAGTGCTGGCTCGAAGGGCCGAATGGCCTACTCCTGCACCTATTTTCTATGTGTCTATGCGGGTTTACACCAAAGATAGTCACAAAATGCTGCAGTCTGAAGAAGGGTCTCGACCCGAAACATCACCCATTCCTTCTATCCAGAGATGCTGCCTGTCCCGCTGAGTTACTCCAGCATTTTCTCTCTCTCTTCGATGATTTTATGGAGGTGTATAGAATCAAGAGGGGCACAGATAGGTTGAATACAGGTACCTTGTCATTCACAAGGTAGGTGATTCAAGAATTAAATGGCATAGATTTAAACTCAGAGTGTGGCACGATGGCACAGCGGAGGAGATGCTGCCTTAGTGCCTTCAGCGCCAGAGACAAGGGTTCATAGAAACATAGAAAATAGGTGCAGGAGTAGGCCATTCGGCCCTTCCAGCCTGCACCGCCATTCAATATGATCATGGCTGATCATCCAACTCAGTATCCCATCCCTGCCTTCTCTCCATACCCCCTGATCCCTTTAGCCACAAGGGCCACATCTAACTCCCTCTTAAATATAGCCAATGAACTGTGGCCTCAACTACATTCTGTGGCAGAGAATTCCAGGGTTCGATCCCGATTACGGGTGCTGCCTGCACGGAGTTTGCACGTTCTCCCCGTGACCTGCGTGGGTTTTCGTCCGAGATCTTCGGTTTCCTCCCACACGCCATAGACGTGCAGGTTTGTAGGTTAATTGGCTTGGTGTAAGTGTAAAACTGTCCCTAGGGTGTGTAGGATGGTGTTAATGTGCTGGGATCGCTGGTCGATGCGGACTCGGTGGGCCAAAGGGTCTTTTTCCCCCCACTGTATCACTAAACTAAGTGAAACAACCCGACTGTGACCATTTGAAACCTCCTCCTGTTACAGCGGGCAGCTCCAGGCAGCTGACACTGTGAGGGAAAGAGACACTCTCTCTGCAAATGTCGAACCCTTACCCACCCCGTTCTCTCAGAGTAAACGAGGTACAAGATTTATCTCTATTCTGTCCCAGAGAATTGGTTTAATTAGTTCAATTCATTAATATCAATGTAAACTTAATTTGATTGCCAATCATGGGAATTAATAGCTGAACATGCACTTAGGGGGTTCTTTAATAGAGCACTATGCTCATTTAACCCTCTTAGAGTGGTTGGTGAACAGCATAAAAGGCTGGAGATAACACATGGGATATTAAGCAAAATTGACAGGATATTCCATTAACCTATAATTTGATCTATTAGTTGTACATATATAATGTTCTATATATATTTTTTTGTTGTATAGAAACATAGAAACATAGAAATTAGGTGCAGGAGTAGGCCATTCGGCCCTTCGAGCCTGCACCGCCATTCAATATGATCATGGCTGATCATCCAACTCACTATCCCGTAGGTTACACAAAAAAGCTGGAGAAACTCAGCGGGTGCAGCAGCATCTATGGAGCGAAGGAAATAGGCAACGTTTCGGGTCGAAAACCCTTCTTCAGACTCAGAGCAATCTTCCTGCATCTAGCTCAGTATCCTGTACCTGCCTTCTCTCCATACCCTCTGATCCCCTTGGCCACAAGGGCCACATCTAACTCTCTCTTAAATATAGCCAATTAACTGTGGCCTCGACTACCCTCTGTGGCAGAGAGTTCCAGAGATTCACCACTCTCTGTGTGAAAAAAGTTCTTCTCATCTCGGTTTTAAAGGATTTCCCCCTTATCCTTAAGCTGTGACCCCTTTGTCCTGGACTTCCCCAACATCGGGAGCAATCTTCCTGCATCTAGCCTGTCCAACTGCTTAAGAATTTTGTAAGTTTCTATAAGATCCCCTCTCAATCTCCTAAATTCTAGCGAGAACAAGTCGAGTCTATCCAGTCTTTCTTCATATGAAAGACCTGACATCCCAGGAATCAGTCTGGTGAACCTTCTCTGTACTCCCTCTATGGCAATAATGTCTTTCCTCAGATTTGGAGACCAAAACTGTACGCAATACTCCAGGTGTGGTCTCACCAAGACCCTGTACAACTGCAGTAGAACCTCCCTGCTCATATACGTATATATTGTATGTTGTACAAATATCAGAAAAAGGTTGTTCAGGACATCATTTTGGTTTAGTTCAAGAGATACAGCGCGGAAACAGGCCCTTCGGCCCACCGAGTCCATGATCCCGCACATTAATACTATCCTACACACACTAGGGACAATTTACATTTACACCAAGCCAAATAACCCACAACCCTGTGGGTCTATGGAGTGTTGGAGGAAACCGAAGATCTCGGAGAAAACCCACGCAGGTCACGGGGAGAACGTGCAAACTCCGCACAGACAGCGCCCGTAGTCGGGATCGAACCTGGGTCGCTAGTGCTGTAAGGCAGCAACTCTACCGCTGTGCCACTGTGCTGCTCAACTGAAGAAGGGTCCCGTCCCGAAACGTCATCTTTCCCCGTTCTCTGGTGATGCCGTCAGGCCCCCTATGTGTTACTCCAGCACTCTGTGCTGTTTTCTGCAAACCAGCACCTGCAGTTACTTGTGTACTCCGAACTACTCCGAGGTTTTGCGACCCATAAGATTGTAAAGAGCTTAATAGAAAATAGGTGCAGGAGTAGGCCATTTGGCCCATCGAGCCAGCACCGCCATTCAATGTGATCATGGCTGATCATCCCCAATCAGTACCCTGTTCTGAAGAAGCGTTTCGGCCCGAAACGTTGCCTATCTCCTTCGCTCCATAGATGCTGCTGCACCCGTTGAGTTTCTCCAGCATTTTTGTGTACCCCCGTTCCTGCCTTCTCCCCATATCCCCTGACTCCGCTATTTTTAAGAGCCCTATCTAGCTTGCTCTTGGAAGCATCCAGAGAACCTGCCTCCACCGCCCTCTGAGGCAGAGAATTCCGCAGACTAACCGCTCTCTGTGTGAGAAAAAGTGTTTCCTCGTCTCCGTTCTAAATGGCTTACCCCTTATTCTTAAACTGTGTGTGGCCCCTGGTCCTGGACTTCCCCAACACCGGGAAGAAGGGTTTCGGCCCGAAACGTTGCCTATCTCCTTCGCTCCATAGATGCTGCTGCACCCGCTGAGTTTCTCCAGCTTTTTTGTGTAACCTTCGATTCTCCAGCATCTGCAGTTCCTTCTTAAACACCGGGAACATGTTTCCTGCCTCTAAGCTCAAAGGCTTTCAAATCGCAGAGGGGTAGTGTCGATGTAAATCCATCCTCCAATGTATACAACCTGCGGGATACATTCCCGAGGGACATTTAGTCTTCCGTTCATTAGCTCAGTGTTGCAGTTGTGTACATAAGCAGCTGCCTGTTGTACAGGTGGAGAGAGACGTTGATATGGCAATGATGTGTGATAATATCATGTACCTCATTTCCTGCTCTGATGTCTGTGTTCTCGGCAATTCACGCAGTTTTATGACAAGCTGACAGCTTAATTTTATTATTCCAGCCTCACTGAAACCATTTCAACGTACCTCGACTCCATTAAAGCCCCTGTCCCACTTAGGAGACCTGTACAGCAACCTCTGGAGACCTTGCCCGCCACCCAAGGTTTCCATGAGGTCTCAGGAGGTTTTGGGCACTCTCCCTAATGGTTGAAAGTGGTTTCCGCGTGGGTCGAGGCTTCATCTAGGTTGCTGCTATTTTTTCATCACCGGCCTCGACTAAAAATAGGTTGCCGTTTTAAAAATCGATCATTTGTTACTTGCAGGCCTCGTCGAACCCGGTTTTCTTCACAGTTGAGGAAGGTTTTCAACATGTGTGTGGGAGGTGGTAGGAGGTTGCAGGTCACCTCGACCTGGATTTTTTTTTGGGTGGTGGGCAAAGTCACCAGAGGTTGCTGTTTAGGTCTCCTAAGTGGGACAGGGGCATTACTCTTCTCCTCTTCCCAGAGACCTGTCTTTCCCATTTTTTAATTTCAGTTTTCCACTGCTTGCACTTCTCGTAATTTCCAGCCCCCGTGACGTTCCCACCGCGCCGGCGGTCCCGGGTCCGAGCGAGAGCGTATCTCCACCAAAGACCCAGACCTCCATCTGTGCTCTTGTGCTCACCCGACTGATCTTCACTCCTGATACCAGATAATTGAATGCAGACCGAGCATCGCATCGCATCACCTCCTCTTCATGCGTGGCAGCTGAGACTAACTGATGGACTGCTCGGACATCGGGAACAAAGAGCCCGCGCATAATGTAACGAGGACGGAGAGCCTTAAGTGAATTTAATGTCCTAATCCAATCTCAGAGTTATGATGATATTGGTAAACCAAAGGAGACTGCCTTTGATGATTTATGCTGTCATTTGAGCGCCTTGATTAGATCATCAACTCATAATTCATTTTGAGATAATCACCAGGGACAAGGTTGTCCTGTCTAGTTTTGTTTGAAGCCGGATATTCTCCCGTGGTGTTGCTTATGGCCTTTTCGGTGGGTTTAGAGCACGTGCTCTTAAAATCACCTTGCACACAATCCCTGCGTGGATGGGAAATAAGGGCCATTTAGGGACTGGATTCACTGCCATCAACCTGCCGAAGTCCGTGAGAGGGGATCTTATAGAAACTTACAAAATTCTTAAGGGGTTGGACAGGCTAGATGCAGGAAGATTGTTCCCGATGTTTGGGGAAGTCCAGGACAAGGGGTCACAGCTTAAGGATAAAGGGGAAATCCTTTAAAACCGAGATGAGAAGAACTTTTTTCACACAGAGAGTGGTGAATCTCTGGAACTCTCTGCCACAGAGGGTAGTTGAGGGCCAGTTCATTGGCTATATTTAAGAGGGAGTTAGATGTGGCCCTTGTGGCTAAGGGGATCAGGGGGTATGGAGAGAAGGCAGGTACGGGATACTGAGTTGGATGATCAGCCATGATCATATTGAATGGCGGTGCAGGCTCGAAGGGCCGAATGGCCTACTCCTGCACCTAATTTCTATGTTTCTGTTTCTATGTCCATCAATGGTCTCTCTGGTAGAAGCCAGGGAATAGCCTGATGTTAGAAGAATGGAAAGTGTTAGAATCCATCACTGAGAAAGTTAGAAAATGGTCATCGCCTTGTGCAGAGAGGCACAAAACGCTGGAGCAATTCAGCCGGACAGGCAGCATCTTTGGAGAGAAGGAACGGGTGATGTTTCAGATGCAGGGTCTCGACCCGAAACGTCATCCAGAGATGCTGCCGGTCCCGCCGAGTTCCTCCAGCACTTTGTTCAACATCAACCGACTCCAACTGGTCCAGAACGCAGCCGCCCCAACTCATCACCCACACCAAATCCTGGCATCACATCACTCCAGTCCTCAAACAACTTCACTGGCTTCCCATCTCCCACCGGATCATCTACAAAATCCTGGTCCTCACCTACAAAGCCCTCCACTATCTGCCCCCCCCTTATCTCACTGACCTCCTCTCCCCCTACCAACCCTCACGGTCCCTCAGATCCATTTCAGCCGGTCTCCTCTCCATTCTGAAATCTAACCTCTGCACATTTGGGGACAGAGCCTTCTCCAGGGCAGCTCCCAGGCTCTGGAACTCCCTCCCACAATTGATCCGAACTTCTGAGTCCCTCACCATCTTCCAGTCCCGCCTCAAGACCCATCTCTTCACCTCTGCATACCCTTACCCCCACGTCCCCCTCCCCTTTGCATCTCACTGCTCCATTGTGTTTTGTTCTTGAGTCACCATGTAAAGTGACATTGAGTCCTTGAAAAGCACTATACAAATAAAATATATTATTATTATTGTTATTAAACAGGCATCTGCTGTCCCTTCCAACACAGTGAACTGTGCAGAGTTAACATGCATTTCTGAAAAGAAAATTGTGTTTAACTAATCTACCAGAGGTTTAGTAGGTGTAACTAGTACTAGATAAGGGGGCAGTTAGTTGTTGTGATTGGTTTTGGTAAAATTGCAAATTGCCCCTAGTGTGTAGGATAGTGCTTGTGTACGGGGTGATCGTGGTTGGCACAGACTCGCTGGGCCGAAGGGCCTGTTTCCACGCTGTATCTCTAAACTAAACTAAGCTGCCCGAATGAAATATGAGGTGCTGTTCCTCCAATTTGCGCTGGGCCTCACTCTGACAGTGGAGGAGGCCCAGGACAGAAAGGTCAATGTGGGAATGGGGAGGGGGAGTTAAAGTGTTTAGCAACCGGGAGATCAGGTAGATTTAGGCGGACTGAGCGGAGGTGTTCGGCAAAACGATCGCCGAGCCTCCACTTGGTCTTGCTGATATGTAGCATTCCGTACCTGCATTCAAGAGAGAGTTAGATATAGCTCTTGGGGCTAACGGAATCAAGGGATATGGGGAAAAAGCAGGAACCGGGTTACTGATTCTGGATGATCAGCCGTGATCATATTGAATGGCGGTGTTGGCTCGAAGGGCCGAATGGCCTACACCTGCAACTACTTTCTATGTCTATGCTTCTATGACCAGCGGATACAGTAGATGAGGTTGGAGGAGGTGCAGGTGAACCTCTGCCTCACCTGTAAAGGTGATGGATGATGTTTCAGTCTGAAGGAGAGTCCCGACCCAAAACGTCAACTTATCCATGTTCTCCACAGATACTGCTTGACCCACCCAGTTATTCCAACAATTTGTGTCCTTCTTGGTAAAGCAGCACCTGTAGTTCCTTGCGTCCGAGTCTCATGCAGCCAACTCAACTACCTCCTCCGGCAGCTCGTTCCTTGCACTCACCACTTCCATTTTCCTTTGAAATGGTGAAATATGTTTTATTTCATGGTCAACATGTAAAGGGTGACCCAGTGGTGTGATGGTAGAACCACCTTACAGCACCAGAGGCCTGGCTCTCATCCGGTTTCATTGTGGGAGCTTGTACGTTCTCCCTGTGACCTCGTGGGTTTACTCCAGGTGCTCAGGTTACCTCCTACATTCCAAAACGTCCAGGTTCCTCGGTTAATTGACCTCCATATATTGTCCTTGGTGCGTAGGGGAGAGCTAGTATACGGGTGAATGCGGTAGGTGCGGACTCGGTGGGCCGAAGGGCCTGTTTCAACGCTGTATCTCTAAAACAAAACTATCGTACTGACACAAGCTTTTCATTGTGCCTTTGCCAGCTTCTGTGACGAGGCTTGATCTTCTGTTGTACACCTTTAGTCCTGCTCCCTGTACCACCAGTCCAGTGACACAACCTCTCTTCTGCTGCACCCTATTCCTCATCAACCACGAATATCTAAAGGCAGCATCTCCGGAGAGACAGAATGGGCGCCGTTTCGGGTCGAGACCCTTCTGCAAAACAAAAGAAGGTCTGAAAAAGGGTCTCGACCCGAAATGTCGCCCATTCATTCCCTCCAGAGTTGCCGCCTGTCCTGCCGAGTTAGCCCAGCGTTTTATGTCTACTACCTTCGATGTAAACCAGGATCTGCAGTTCGTTCCAACACATGAAAATCTGAAGGCGATCATCGAAGGGTTTGGACACGCTAGAGGCAGGAAACACGTTCCCGATGTTGGGGGAGTCCAGAACCAGGGGCCACACACGGGGCGTTTCAGAATAAGGGGTAAGCCATTTAGAACGGAGATGAGGAAACACTTTTTCTCACAGAGAGTGGTGACTGTGGAATTCTCTGCCTCAGAGGGCGGTGGAGGCAGGTTCTCTGGATACTTTCAAGAGAGAGCTAGATCGGGCTGTTAAAGATAGCGGAGTCAAGGGAGAAGGCAGGAATGGGGTACTGATTGGGGATGATCAGCCATGATCATATTGAAAGGCGGTGCTGGCTCGAAGGGCCGAATGGCCTACTCCTGCACCTATTGTCTGTTGACTGTAACAGGGCAAAGTGTGCCCATTATGATGGCATTTGCATTTACATTGGGTCGATATGGGCACATGTTAACGAGCGTCCCACAGTGAGGGGACGGGACCTGCAGTCACAGGGAGGGTGTGGTGTCTCGTCCGAACGGCAGTGACTGAGTGACGGTGCAGCGAGCTCCCATGGCTGCATTGTTTCATGCAACAGAAGTCTACTAGCTCCTCCAAATGGCCGCACAAGGCATAGCACAGCCCCAACTGTGGAATTGAAACACTGCAGAGGGGAGCACCACTTGCTGCTCGGTTGTGGTGATCAGTTCACAGGCTCATGAGTTCAAGCAGCAGATTTAGGCCATTCGGCCCATCAAGTCTACTCCACCATTCATTCATGTTGTTGTGTGTTCCATGCAGCCAGATCTTATGCTGTTCGTTATCCCGCTATTTTGCTCTCATGCCTCTTCTGCCATAAGTTCGTGTGACGGGAGCAGAATTAAGGGGCTGTCCCACTGTCCGAGTTAATTCAAGAGTTCTCCCGAGTTTCATCGGGATTCGAACTCGGAGATTTACGGTAATGGCCGCACGTGGGTACTCGGGGCTCTCGTGGACGTTTTTCAACATGTTGAAAAATCTTCACGAGTCTTCCCGCGTTTCCCGAGTACCTGCCGTTAGCGTTGCGAGCCGCTAATAGACGTCCCGCCGCCGGCGACATTCTAACGTACTTACACACGAGTTTGATTATTTTTTAACGCGGGAGGAGAGCTCTGAAATTACCTCGTACAGTGGGACAGCCCATTTTGGCCATTCGGAAAGAGTCGGCCCCTTCAAGGTTCTCACGTAACCGCCATGGTCAATCCAGTGGGCTGGATCTATCCCTCCCACTAACTCCACTTCCCCTGCGCTCTTACCAAGAGACCCTATTGGGCCTCCCTTTATTCAATAATTGTAGGACTGAGATGAGGGGAAAAACATTTTCACCTGAGAGTGTAGAGTTGTTGAATCCTTGTGGCAGTGGCTCTGGACCAACGGCAGCGGGATTACCATGCCACTGGCTTTTGGTGTTAGTTAGATGTACGCGGTGAGTTCTCCGCTTCAGACAGACTAGACCGCCCCGGTGCGCGGAGTTAGAGTGGATTATAGATTTAGAGAGAGTATTAGATGTTAGAGTGAGGTACGATTTAGAGGAGTTATGAGTGATTTCGAGTAGAGTTTAGATTTAGAGTGAGGTTAGATTAGAGTGAGTTAGATTAGAGTGAGTTAGATTTAGAGTGAGTTGAGATTTAGAGTGAGTAGATTTAGAGTGAGTTTAGATTTAGAGTGAGTTAGATTTAGACTGTTAGGGTTAAATGAATCACGGGATATATGGGGGAAAAAGCAGGAACGGGGTATGACTGATGATTTACAAATGATCATCCATGATATTAAAGATGGCGGTGCTGGCTCGAAAGGGACCCGATTGGGGCCTCTACAGCTGAAACTGATTCTTTTCTATGTTTTCTATGAATGTATGTTTTTCTGCGTTTGTGTGTGTTCAGGGATTCAATGGACAGTATGTGTTTGTTGTCAGGGTGAGTGTGTGTGGGCTGTGCTTGTGAGTGTGTGGTGTGCTGTTATATATGCGCAGGTACTGATGTGGTCTCTGTGCAAGTGCGTGGTTTTGTGTGCAGGATCATGTTTGTCTTCGGCGGAGCATGTCTTTGTGTGTATCTGTTATCTCGGGGACCGGGGGAACTATATCGGCCTCTCATGAGTGTGTAACCGCGAAGCAGCGAGCCGCACCATCCGTGTAATATTCAGCTCTATCGACCCAGCTAGGGTGTGCCCCTACATGAATTGCTGTTATTTCAGCTCGATTGAACGCAGAAGTCTTGCCGCGCCCGCGTTTGATTGCGATTCATATCTTGTGTAATCATGATTTTCCCTGCCAACCTTTCAATTAGAGAATGCCATTTCCCTGACCCGCTAGGGGCCCAGGGGATTCCGCAGCGCTTC
>NC_073412.1:4734251-4857604 GCF_028641065.1 Leucoraja erinaceus | reverse complement strand
TACAAAGACACAGAAGGTTAGGGTTTACACCCACGCGCACACACGGCAACACACACCCCACACGCGCGCGACGCACACACACGCGCACACCCACCCACACACACACGCGCGCACACACACACACACACACACAACCACACACACACACACACACCACACACAACACACACACACACCCACACACGCACACACACACGCACACACACACACACACACACACACACACACACACACACACACACCCACACACACCCACACACACACACACAACACGACACACACACCACACGCCCCACACACGCCCACACACACCACACACCGCAACATCCACACACACGCGCACACCACAGATCATTGGGCCGACACTTCTCACGGCGACACGCAGCACACCACACTCTGACAGCGCAAATCCCCCCACCGAGATCGCACACACACAACACCACACACAAACACACACACACGCACACACCCTCACTCACTAACGTAACCTCACAGACACTGTCTCACACACACAATCACAAGCGCACACGCTCGAACACACACTCACGCACGAACGAACACACACACACGCACACGCACGCGCTCTCACACACACACACACACACACCACACACAAGCACCCACACACACACACACACCACACACACACACCCACCCACACACAACACAACCTGAACGATGAGAACACATACCACTTACGGCATCCAATCCATCTTTATTTTTATTTCAAATCTCTAATCCAATTACTATTTAAAGCCCTTCTGGACTCACAAGGACACTGCATTACCCCGTAAACCCTTGCTCTTGGTTGCTTTATGTATGCAAACTTAGATTTTAATCATCTACTTTCCAATTTTCTGAACAGCATGAATATTTTTTGAGATGAGTCATCAAAACTCTAGGGCCTAAAATCGTATCAAGTGTCACACTGGTTTTGTGATGGAATTTCTTCAGATTGGATACATGTGGGCACCTACATATAATTACAGTATAGGCTAAAGGTGCAGAGTTCACACAGCCTTAAACAACTGCCCACCATTATTTAAAGGACTCAACTGTTCCCGATTCACCTCTGGTTGCAAATTTGAACATCAGCATCTCGTATTTTTGCTTGTGCAGCTTCCAACCCAGTGGTATGAATATTGATTTCCCAAAATTCGAGTAACCCCTGCATTCCCTCCTCTCTCTGGAGTATTGTGTGCAGTTTTGGTCCCCTCATTTGAGAAGGACAGTCTTGGCTATTGAGTAGTGCAGCGTAGGGTTACAAGGTTAATTTCCGGGATGGCGGGACTGTCATATGCTGAGAGAAGGGAGCGGCTGGGCTTGTACACTCTGTGAGTTTTAGAAGGATGAAGGTGATCTTATTGAAACATATAAGATTGTTAAGGGTCTTGGACAACGCTAGAGGCAGAAACATGGTTCCCGATGTTTGGTGAGTCCCAGAACCAGGGGCCACACACAGTTTTCAGAATAGGGGTAAGCCTTTAGAACCGAGACGATGAAACATTTTTCTCACATAGGGTGTGTGAGTGCTGTGGAATTCTCTGGCTCAGAGGGCAGGTGGAGGCCGGTTCTCTGGATACTTTCAAGAGAGAGCTGGATAGGGCTCTTAAAGATAGCGGAGGGTCAGGGTATATGGGGAGAAGGCAGGAACGGGGGTACTGATTGGGGATGATCAGCCATGATCACATTGAATGGCGGTGCTGGCTCGAAGGGCCGACGATGGGCTACTCCTGCACCTAATTGTCTACTGTCTAATGTCGATTATACTTCTCTCTCCGTTTCCCTTTTTGTTGACCGTCATTCGTGAGAAGGGTCTGTAGTGATATGGTTTTCCGGCCACATCCCAAAAAACCGTGCAGCAGGCTTGTAGGTGAATTGGCTTCTGTAAATTTGTGCCCAGTGTCGAGGACACAGAACTCGATTGTGGACCCTCGATGGCCGAAATGGCCTGCTTCTTCTGTGCTGAAATGGCTCGGGATGATGACTCTCTGATCTCTCTGCAAGTGTTGATCCTGCTCATTGCAGGACGCATGAAGCAGGAGCTGTTGGCAAGCTACTGCCTACCTTTCCGTTCATACCTGCAGATGTTTCCAGCCATTACCAGCCTCGAGTTTGATACAGTTGTAGTGGGGAAGGAGTCCACGGGAGATTGCCAGGTACTACCCTCAGCTCTGTCTTCCTGGTCAAGCTAGGCTGCCTATACTGGATCTCCGTCTGTCAGTCAGTAACTCCAACCATTACCGGTTCCTGAGGAGTTACTCGCATATTTCTGGTTGATCACCTGCAGTTCCTTTCAGTCAACCATAGACTGGAGGCCCCTTGGAGCCGGTGCCAGAGTGCAAAACCCTGGTTCACCCGTTTTCGATCCCACTACGTGGGTGCTGTCTGGTGGAGTGTACGTTCTCTTTCCTCCTCTCCTACCTGTTCTTCTTTCCTCTCTCCTTTCCGCCTCCTTTCCTAACCCTTTCTACTTACATCTCTAGTATCCCTACTGCCTCTTCTCTTCTCTCCCTTCCTTTCCTCCTTCCCTCCGTTCTTTCCATTTCTCCTCCTTCCTCTTCCCCCCCCTACCATCTGGCTTTCCCCTCATCTCCTCAGATTTTGGCAATTCTTCCATCCTTCCCTGGGTCCGTCGAGCCCAACTCGGTTTCGATCCTCCCGACTACCAACGGGTCCCCCGCTCTCTGTTCGAGTTTGCCCTTCCTTTCCCTCCGTGACCTCTTCGTTTCCTTTCCTCTCTTTCCTTCTTCCTAGCCCTTAGTGTAGGGTTTGTGTTAATGTGCGGGGATCGCTGGTCAGTGCAGACTCGGTGGACAATGTATCTCCGAACTAAACTGGAGTATTGCGTACAGTTTTGGTCTCCACATCTGAGGAAGGACATTATTGCCATAGAGGGAGTGCAGAGACGGTTCACCAGACTGATTCCTGGGATGTCAGGACTGTCTTATGAAGAACGACTGGATAGACTTGGTTTATACCCTCTAGAATTTAGGAGATTGAGGGGGGATCTTATATAAAACTTACAAAATTCTTAAGGGGTTGGACAGGCTAGATGCAGGAAGATTGTTCCCGATGTTAGGGAAGTCCAGGACAAGGGGTCACAGCTTAAGGATAAGGGGGAAATCCTTTAAACCAAGATGAGAAGAACTTTTGTCACACAGAGAGTGGTGAATCTCTGGAACTCTCTGCCACAGAGGGTAGTTGAGGCCACAGTTCATTGGCTATATTTAAGAGGGGGTTAGATGTGGCCCTTGTGGCTAAGGGGATCAGGGGTAATGGAGAGAAGGCAGGTACAGGATACTGAGTTGGATGATCAGCCATGAACATATTGAATGGCGGTGCAGGCTCTAAGGCCGAATGGCCTACTCCTAGCGCGCCTAATTTCTATGTTTCTATGTTTCTGCTAAAACTACATGGACGTCCGCCTTGGTTCCCCTTGAATGCATTTGTTGTGGGCGGCAGTGTGGGGTTCTGGCAACCCCTACAATACAAGAAGTACTCACGGGTCAGGCTTACTCTTTGACTACGCTGCCATGCTCATTGCACTTGTTAGAGTGTTGAGTCTGCCAGTTGCTGCACCAGAGGCCCCACGTCTATCCCAATGCCCTCGGTAAGCCTCCCTGCAGCAGCTCTGCAACATCCAACTGGTCCAGAATCGCATGAACCGCCCGACTCATCAACCCACACCACACCATCCTGGCATCACATCACTCCGGTCGCTCAAACAACTTCACTGGCTTCCCCTCTCCCACCGGATCACCTACAAATTCCTGGTCCTCACCTACAAAGCCCTCCGCCATCTGTCCCCCCCATATTTCACTGACCTCCTCTACCCCTACCAACCCTCACGGTCCCTCATATCCACATCAGCCGTCTCGGCTCCTCATCCATCCACAATTCCAACCCTCCCGCAGTTTTGGGGACCGAGCCTTCTCCAGGCAGCAGGGCAGCTCCTCAGGACTCTCTGGAACTACCCTCCCCCAACCCTTTGTTGATCCCGCACTTCCGTTTCCCTCACCAGGGCTTCCAGCTTTTTCCCAGTAGACGCCTCAGAATTTGTTGGTTACCACATCTCATCACAGTAATGCGATCTTTCCTAAGCCTTAAAGACCATCCCTGTATTGGGAAGAGCCTATCTAAGTGGACATAGCATTTTGGGCGCAGCGAACCATCCTCCTCCCTTTTCATCTGGTGCATTAATTGCCATCAATATGGTTTTTGGTCCGCATTGTCCCTCACCACTTTCTCGTCTTTTAGACACCATCGTTTTGTCTACTAGTCATGCCCCACTCCTCGCCTAAACTATTTATTTCATTCCCCTTACATGGGTGTTGTTAAGTATTGAATTCTGTCTACATTTGTGTACCTGTCATGTTTCTACTGTAATGTGTCCTTGAGACCCTTGAAAGGCCCCTAAATACATGATAAATTTTTGAAGAATGGTATCCATGAGTATCACCTGAAAGGCGCCCATAATAAAATTTATTATTAGTCCGTTATCCTGTAACATGCTCCTCTCCCTCCTTCAGTTGCAATCCCTGTCTCTCTCAACCCTCGCCCCCGGCGTGAAGCCCTTTCCCTTCAGCCAAGCAAGAGGGCTGGGGCCCCTAAGGACATCTAGCAGTTGTAGACCTTTTACACTCTATTGGTTAAGTGTACCGTTTGCGCATTTTAGATTTACAGAAGAAATAACCTTTGCTCCACAGAGTGTTACTACATTCCACAGGTACATGAACGACAAGGTACAAGGGAAATGCACCAACCCACAACCTGCTGATCCCCTCCCAGGCACACACAGTTGCCACACAAACCGATTCCTCACTGGTAGATGAGCCCGGCGAAACTCATTTCAAAAGAGAATCGTCCCACTCGACATTCCTTCAATGCTGCCCCTTCATTTCCACATCTCGATGGTCTAAAGGTCCCTAAACATCCTCGTTTGTTCCTCCGCCTGCAGTCCCAAGCACGAGAGGGTAGACTCCTGACGACCGCTTAACGCCACCTACCTACGATAGCGATAGAACTTTATTTTATGGGCCTGGGAGGAAAAGTGACCGTGAGGGAAGCCAACTAAGCGTGTTTCGCCAGAGGTCACCAAGAAGATCAGTCACATTTATTTATAAACGCACATTAAAAAAACAAAAAACAACTCCTCGTTGGCCAAAGTGCTTTTCCATTTGTTATAATCGAGATATCCTTTAACACAAAGAACAGACTACATACATATATACATGTAGCCCTCACTCAGTGGAACGTCAGGAAAGGCTTGGGACTATAGATACATTTTTAAGTCTTTCGGGCTTAAAGGAGTCGATGGAGGGGAGGTCGTTCTCGTGTCGACTTCTGAGGGAGAAGGGGGATGCGTTCGCGGCCCCAGTTCTACCCCAGGGTCAAGAATAGGAGCTAGGCAACCCGCAAACGGTGCGGTCTGCCCCTGAGCTTTGCCTAGACCTGTCGGGCGGGATAATTCAGGTGTCATTGCTCCCAAGTCGGGGACCGACAGAGTTCTGAGGGACCCTGTCTGATGGAGTGGTGGGTGAGAAGACTTTTAAATGTAGGAGGGGGCAAGCCCATTTAGGACCATTGTTAGACATAGCTAGGCGCGTCTTGACTTATATCATACGAAACCGCGCAACAGCGCGATGCCAGTGGAGATAGGCCAGGATACACGGGGTGATGTGTTCCCGAGAAGCCCAAGCTGACCCGGATAATGTACCTCACACAGAAAAGAATGAACTGAAAAGCTTTGACCCACCTCCACACTTTTTTGTAAAGCAAGTTCCTTTTAATCTAACAAAGTCTGCCTTTTCCCCTTAGGAAATGCATTCAGGTGCTAAATGCCTCGCACTCGACGGTGATCCCGATGTTAAGACACGATGGGTATAAATTTAGTCCTTTTAGGACCCATACAATACTGTACCTTTGAGATGCCATCAACATCCTGTATGTCCTCTCGTGGGGCCGGCCTGTTATAGCCGCACGGGATTCAAAAGACATACAAAATCCCCCCCCTGTTTACCAGGCATCTGAAACGATTGTTGACCTTAGTTCCTGCCCTGTTGTTGTCCAAACAGTCTTTCCTCACTCGGCCTCAAACGACTCCGCCCCCCACCTCCCCCCAGACCCACCTTCCCCCATACTCCCCCGCCCCCACTCCAGCATTCTCGATCTGGCGTTCGATTATATGTCACTGTCGTTCGAAAGGGCAGCGTTATTCCCCGACAGGAAGCTTTGCTTTCACCACCGCGGATTCGGTTTAGGCCGAAAAAAAATGTGCACTTTTGGCGGGGGGGCACAATTTCTGATCTCAATCTGGGGAACCCCTGCCGGTTTCGAACGATTGTCCCCACTGCTGTAATAATAGCACTCATGTTGAAATAATGACCGGTTACTTACAGATATCATGACCCTAAGTGTGTAGATTGAGGCTGAAAGAGCAACCGGCCACTCAAACAGTGAGACGGAATTTAGTCGAAAGCACACGTTACACAAAGCAACAGGATAAACTAGATCTAACATAGGATAATTCTCTCTAATTAACAAAAAATACCACCACAACTTGTGTACCAGGTATTTCTGAAAAGCATAGATTCTGAGAATACACTGTGGGTTGTAAAGGGTCAGACCGATATAATACTAGAATCATCAGCGTCGATGAGATATTTTATCTGTAAGATCAGACAATGCTTAACATTTCTGTCTCAAAACCGTCTCGCCTCCCCTCCGCCCCCCCGCCCGCCCCACCCCCGCCATGTTTCTCGCTCCCACCAGCCCAGCTTGCCTGTTGCCATGGTATCCTCGCCTATTGCTGCATGATGGATTCAGCAGCTGATAACGCAACCTCCCTCCTGGTTATCCGGAAGAGCGCCGCCTACCACTAGCATTGCTGGCGTTGCCCCTACCAAGGATCGGGTTTCAGCGCCTCCGTTTGTCGGAGGGTAGGGTTGGGTCGGTTACTTTTCTGCCGCTGCCAAAAGGACAACAATCTGCTTTAAGTTTTCTACATTGATTTTCAGATTCGGAAGATTCAAGTTCATTTTATTTGTCATTTGGACCCCTTGAGGTCAAGAGAACGACGCAGAAGAGGCGTATTCTCGTGAAATTCCTGGCGCTCAACAATCACCCTAGCAAAGCAGACTAAAGACCCAAGACAACAACAAGGACACAGCAAAGATGTACATAAAAAACAATGAAGCGAAGAGACACAACGCAACCATTCGCTGGGAGATGCGTAAAAGCAACAAAAACACAACATATAAAAAACTATAATCTCAAATCCCAACTAATACCAGTCACCGAATCGAGACACAAAGAGAGGACCAGTTCACTAGAAACCCATACATAACCACATACAAAATACCATAAAACAGACCAACTCAAATAATCCACAGACACCTCCGAAAAAGTCAAACTAATGTGTGACAAGAATTACACTACATCATAAACAACCATAGACAAGACTGCATAACATTAATTTTGATCGACTTTCACACACGGAATCATAAATACCCCCCCCATAAACAAAGAAAAACCTCACGCAATAGAAAGATCAATACCGAAAATGCACAACGCACACCTACAAAACCCTAATAACACAAGCACCGCTCCCAAAACTGTATAAGCAAACCACAAACAATGGAGTACATCACAATCACACTAAGGACCACTCATACTGCCAAATAATTCACGAAATCGAGTACGCGGTCAACACGCACTCCTTCCTCACCAAAAAACCCCAACAAACACAACATTCAAACAAGTCCTGACCAGAAAACAGCATCCACCCAACAAACGACAATACATCATCAGATCCAAAAATACTCAAAAAAAACGTAAAATAAAGCACAAAAAAGCGACACGTCGGGGCTCTTGTTGGATTTGGGGCATCGGGAGGACTAGTCCCTCGGGTTTGTTTCAGATCTCATCACCGTTGACCACTTTGACATTCCCAAACTGGCCGCCCTTGTCAAGAGAGTCAAGAAGGTTGAATGGTGATAGACACAAAACGCCGGAGTAACTCAGCGGGTCAGACAGCATCTCTGGAGTAAAAGGAGCGTTTCGGATCCAGACCCTTTTACAGATGAAGAAGGGCCATAGACATAGACATGGAAAATAGGTGCAGGATGAGGCCATTCGGCCCTTCGAGCCAGCACCGCCATTCATTGCGATCATGGCTGATCGTCCCCAATCAATAACCCGGTCTCAACCTAAAAGTAGTAACCATATAACAACCATATAACAATTACAGCACGGAAACAGGCCATCTCGGCCCTACAAGTCCATGCCGAACAACTTTTTTTTCCCCTTAGTCCCACCTGCCTGCACTCATACCATAACCCTCCATCCCCTTCTCATCCATATGCCTATCCAATTTATTTTTAAATGATACCAATGAACCTGCCTCCACCACTTCCACTGGGAGCTCATTCCACACCGCTACCACTCTCTGCGTAAAGAAGTTCCCCCTCATATTACCCCTAAACTTCTGTCCCTTAATTCTGAAGTCATGTCCTCTTGTTTGAATCTTCCCTATTCTCAAACGGAAAAGCTTGTCCACATCAACTCTGTCTATCCCTCTCATCATTTTAAAGACCTCTATCAGGTCCCCCCTTAACCTTCTGTGCTCCAGAGAATAAAGACCTAACTTATTCAACCTATCTCTGTAAGTTAGTTGTTGAAACCCAGGCAACATTCTAGTAAATCTCCTCTGTACTCTCTCTATTTTGTTGACATCCTTCCTATAATTGGGCGACCAATAGTAGCAGCCAAATATGGGACAAGAGCGGTCCCGTGGGGGATAAACCAATTTAGCCCAATATATGGGATGTCCCGGCTAATACGGGACAGTTGGCCATCCTAGCCTCCACCTTTGTTTAACTTGGTAACCTTAATCCACAGCCAGTGACTAACCGGATGCATGTTGCTCTCCAGGTTCTGCTTCGAGCTCTGGAGCACCCACTGCAGGACCCTTCAGGCCCACTCCTAGCAGTCGCAAGGATAGTCCCTGACTATCAATCCTACAAGTAAGTGGCTGAGCGGCTACAATTGTTCAACGGGTTCACAAATTAAATTGCCATTAGAGTCTTCTAGAAATTCACATAGCCTCCATTGATCAATCTGACCAACACTCAAATGTGAAGGGAGACAAAAATGCTGGAGAAACTCAGCAGGGGAGGCAGCGTCTATGGAGCGAAGGAATAGGCGACGTTTCGGGTTAACCCTATTCCTTCGCTCCATAGACGCTGCCTCAGCCGCTGAGTTTCTCCAGCGATTCTGTCCACCTTCGATTTTTCCAGCATCTGCAGTTCTTTCTTAAACACTCAAATGTGAAATAATCTGTAGCATCTGGGGCAGGGCAGCAGCTCAACGCACACCAAAGGTCGTGTCGTGCGTCGTGATGCGTGAATGATGTCACAAAAACGGCGCGCAAATGACGCCAAGTGGCCCTTAACTCAGTGGGACAGGCAGGATCTCTGGAGAGATAGTTCGATAGCATTTTGTGTCTGTCTTCGGTTTAAACCAGCATCTGCAGTTCCTTCCCACACATCTCTCTATCCCCGTGTACCTTGATGGCTGTGCTTAGATTGGGAGCCCTACTGGGAGGTGAGGTCTGGGCAGGTGCTCCACTATTAATTATTAACGCTGCCCCTTGTTCTTTATTACTGCACACAACCTTTGATGTTCTTCAGCGATCATCGCTTCCTCAATTAACATCAATGCAGGCATTGTAGCTTTGTTGGTGGAATGCCATTATACATTTATAACAAAGTCCTGAGGATTGGAGCCAATTAATTGGGGAGGTTTGCTGAAGGGTCAGGGCTAATCCACCCCCTCCCCCAAGTGTCACCTATTCCTTTTCTCCGGATACGCTGCCTGACCCGCTGAGTTACTCCGGCCTTTTGCGTCTATCTTTGCTTTAAGCCAGCATCTGCAATTCCTCCCTACACAAACATTGAACTAGTGTGGTCGAGTTTTACTAGGGGGAGTCTTGACTCTTGACTGGGGTGTGTAAGCTGCCCAAGCGAAATATGAGGTGCTGTTCCTCCAATTTGCGCTGGGCCTCACTCTGACAATGGATGAGGCCCAGGCCCACTTACCCGGCAGGGTAACGTCCGTGATCAAAAAGGCAGTTCTGCCTGGAAGAGACTATCCCATTCGATCCAATTTGAGATACCAGCTACCAAGACAGATGTGTACAGCATTCTTCCCATGCACAATTAAAAGCATGGAGTAGTCTTAACCCTACCATAGTTACCCAACCAGACGCAAATACATTTAAGGTAGCTCTTCTTCTCCAAAGACCCTTATTTGCTTAAGTCCACCCTCCGCCACCTCCAGTTTAAATTCCATTTGGAATATTTTGGAGGACCAAGAACCAAGAACCAAGTGGCTGTGAAGTCTTGGTTGAGCGTGAGTTGAAGGGAAATTGGAGGCAGGGTACCTGAGTGGAACTTATGGCCCTGTCCCACTAAGGTGATATTTTTAGGCAACTGCAGGCGACTAGTTAGTCACCACATGTTCGCCGGGAATAGTTTCCTTAATTGCGCAAAAAAATCGTAATGTCTTTCTGGTCTCCGCCAAATTTTCAACATGTTCAAAAAATTTCGCTGAGAGTGAGTTTGACGCCAATGAGCGTAGCTTGACTTGTCGCTGTCGTTGGTTGTCACCAGGATGACGTAGGTTGTCGCCGGTTTTACTACGACCTGCTACGACTATGACAGTCACCGGCAGTTGCCTAAAATACTTCCTAGTGGGACAGGCCCATTACAACACAGCAGTATGAAATATTGAGTAGGAAAGTTAACTGCACATGCTGGTTTACTCCGAAGATAGACACAAAATGCTGGACTAACTCAGCGGGACAGGCAGCCTCTTTGGATAGAAGGAATGGGTGACGTTTCGGGTCGAGACCCTTCCTCAGACTGTTATTTACATTATTTTTTGGAAGAAATGGGAGGAGTCGATGGAGAAGCTGTTAAGAATAAGGACCAGCTCCTCTAGGCGGAGGAGAGTGTTGGTAGGGGGAACTTGGCTGCTACTGCAGTTGGTATTTGATTTTTTTTAACTTTCCCTTTTACCTGGTCCCCAGGGCCTGTCCCACTTGGGTGTAATTTGTGTGTCACGCAGACGCAAAGATTCTGTACATCACAAAATCCTGCAACGCCGCGCGCAGTCGCGTGTCACTGCCTACGTCATCACGCACCATGCGCGCTTCACGTGCAAATGACGGCCAAGTGGGACAGCCCCTTTACTCTTAACAACTTCTCCTTCGACTCCTCCCACTTCCTCAAAACATTTTTTTAAGCAGTCTGAAGAAGGGTCTCGACCCGAAACGTCACCCATTCCTTCTATCCAGAGATGCTGCCTGTCCCGCTGAGTCACTCCAGTGTCTATCTTCCGATGAATATTGACTTCTCTAACTTCAAGTAACCCTCTGTCTCCAACTCTCCCCCAACCTAGTTCTCCGACCAGTCTGACTGCCCCCTGATTACATTTTACCTCTGTGTGCTTCGTTGTCACCTTCCCCCAGCGAACGATGATCTATTCAACACTCTCCTTGAACTTCATCCCTTTTGATGTCTGGGTTTCACACCTTCCCCTTCCATATCTCTGTTTCTCCCTCTCCCCTGAGTTTGAAGATGGGACTCGACCCGAAATGTCACCCCTTCCTTCGGTCCAGAGATGCTGCCTGGCCCGCTGAGTTACTCCAGCATTTTGTGTCGATCTTTGGAAATAAGGACCGATCTCTCCGCGCGCCACACGGAATCACGCCGCGTATGTTTCGGTGGCCTGATACGTCAATAAACGATGCCGGCAGTCGCCGAAAAAACATCGGCAAGTGGGACAGGCCCTTTAGGCACTCCATGGTGGGTGGTAGATTGGTCGGGGAACCGTGCAGGGTGCAGGGAGGAGAATGCAACAGTGCTGGCACACGGTTACAGCTGCACAGGTATTGACATATACTCTCCATACAGGTCCACAATGTTGATGAAAACCCCCAGGCTGGCCGGCATTAATGTCACCACTGTGAAGTACCCAGACCCACTGCCGTCTTCCTTCAATGCCCCCCATCACACCAGCCAGGGGCATCCACAGGTAGGTTTCAAGTCACGAGTGTTTAATTGTCATATGTACCTGACAAGGGGACAACGAACTAGCACAGACAGCCCTCGTCAGCACAATACACGTCGAACAAAATATCCAACTCTATGGCAGTCACGGTGGGGCAGCGGTAGATTCAGATTCAGATTCAGATTCAATTTTAATTGTCATTGTCAGTGTACAGTACAGAGACAACGAAATGCATTTAGCAACTCCCTGGAAGAGCGACATAGCAAACGATTTGAATAAATAATAATAAGTGTCCGGGGGGGGGGGTGGTGATTGGCAGTCACCGAGGTACGTTGTTGAGTAGAGTGACAGCCGCCGGGAAGAAGCTGTTCCTCGACCTGCTGGTTCGGCAACGGAGAGATCTGTAGCGCCTCCCGGATGGTAGGAGGGTAAACAGTCCATGGTTGGGGTGAGAGCAGTCCTTGGCGATGCTGAGCGCCCTCCGGAGAGACAGCGCTTGCTTTGGACAGACTCAATGGAGGGGAGCGAGGAACCGGTGATGCGTTGGGCAATTTTCACCACCCTCTGCAATGCCTTCCGGTCGGAGACAGAGCAGTTGCCATACCATACTGTGATGCAGTTGGTAAGGATGCTCTCGATGGTGCAGCGGTAGAAGTTCACCAGGATCTGAGGAGACAGATGGACCTTCTTCAGTCTCCTCAGGAAGAAGAGACGCTGATGAGCCTTCTTGATCAGAGTAGAGGTATTGTGGGTCCAAGAGAGGTCAACGGAGATGTTGACTCCCAGGAACCTGAAGTTGCTCCAGAGTTGCTGCCTTACAGCAAAATGCAGCGCCAGAGACCCGGGTTCGATCCCGACTACGGGCGTTGTCTGTAAGGAGTTTGTGCGTTCTCCCCGTGACCTGCGTGGGATTTCTCCGAGATCTTCGGTTTCCTCCCACACTACAAAGACGTACAGGTTTGTAGGTTGTTTAAGAAGGGACTGCAGGTGCAAAAATCGAAGGTACACAAAAAAGCTGGAGAAACTCAGCGGGTGCAGCAACATCTATGGAGCGAAGGAAATAGGCAACGTTTCGGGACGAAACCCAGAGGAAATAGGCAACGTTTCGGGTCGAAACCCGAAGGGTTTCGGGACGAAACGTTGCCTATTTCCTTCGCTCCATAGATGCTGAGGCACCCGCTGAGTTTCTCCAGCTTTTTTGTGTACCTTCAGGCTTGTAGGTGTATTGGCTTGATTAATTGGCTTGATAAAAATGTAAACTTGTCCCACTTGGCGATAAGCAGAGCACTGCCCAGCCGACTACAATACAATCAGAAGGTTCAGAAGGTTCAGCAGAGTTCCACAAATTCATGTGATAGGAGCAGAAATAGGCCATTCGGCCCATCACGTCTACTCCGCCGTTCAATCATGGCTGATCTATCTCTCCCTCCTAACCCCATTCTCCTGCCTTCTCCCCATAACCCCTGACACCCGTAACTAATCAAGAATCTATCTATCTCTGCCTTATAAATATCCATTGATCTGGCCTCCACCGCCGTCTGTGGCAATGAATTCCACAGATACACCACTCTCTGACTGACAAAGTTCCTCCTCATCTCCTTCCTAAAGGAACATCCTTTAATTCTAAGGCTATGCCCTCTGGTCCCAGACTCTCCCGCGAGTGGAAACATCCTCTCCACACCCACTCTGCACAGACTTTTCACCGTCAGTCTGAGGAGAGGCCCCAATCCGAAACGTTGCCCATCTATTCCCTTCCCAGATGCTGCCTGACCAGCTGAGGTTGTGTTTTGCTCAAGTTCACTATTATTCCCGGCTCTTTCGGGACAAGTCAGGAGAAAGCAAGTTTCAGGCTCCTGTACCTTAAGGGGTTGGACAGGCTAGATGCAGGAAGATTGTTCCCGATGTTGCGGAAGTCCAGGACAAGGGGTCACAGCTTAAGGATAAGGGGGAAATCCTTTAAAACCGAGATGAGGAGAACTTTTTTCACACAGAGAGTGGTGAATCTCTGGAACTCTCTGCCACAGAGGGTAGTTGAGGCCAGTTCATTGGCTATATTTAAGAGGGAGTTAGATGTGGCCCTTGTGGCTAAGGGGATCAGAGGGTATGGAGAGAAGGCAGGTACGGGATACTGAGTTTGATGATCAGCCATGATCATATTGAATGGCGGTGCAGGCTCGAAGGGCCGAATGGCCTACTCCTGCACCTAATTTCTATGTTTCTAAGTCTCTTGCCCAGAGTTGGTGAATCGAGGACCAGAGGACATAGATTTAAGGTGAAGGGGAAAAGATTTTATAAGAATCTGAGCGGTATCTTTTACACACATAGGGTGGTGGGTGTATGGAACAAGCTGCTAGAGGAGGTAGTTGAGGCTGGGACTGTCCCCAAATTTAAGAAACAGTTAGACAGGTACATGGATAGGGCAGGTTTGGAGGGATATGGACCAAACGCTAGCAGATGGGACTAGTGTAGGTGGGACATGTTGGCTGGTGTGGGCAAGCCTGATTCCACACTCTATGACTCTATGAAAAGTGGTTGGTGCTCATGAACCACTGCTATTATAGCTCTGGGAAGGTTTACCATTCCACCATTTGCCTGGTCCTTGGACCAGAAGTCTTAATTAGTACGAACTGCAGGCAGCCTCTCACCCCAGTTAGTCTTAGTGTTGCAGCTGCCTAATCTGAACACAGATGCTCCTGATTATTCTCTCTCTCCGCTCTCTCGCATTCTCTCCACTTGCGAGAGCCTTCTCCGTGCTGGTCCGCGCTCAGCGTGCGCTGGGGATTAAAGGTTTATCCTGTCGTATCCGGTTACTGTCCCGTGCGTCTTCCCCAAGGAGCAGAGTGATGGCGGGCTGCAGCAGAGGCATTGCCGACCACGTCCATTAGCAGCCTTCAGTGTTTCTCTCCGGAGTCCTGCCCGCTGTTAATTCCGCGTGTAACACCCATATCGGATAAAAGCGGATGGGGTAACTGTATGGCAGGGGGCGCAGCGGTAGAGTTGCTGCCTTAAGGGCCTGTCCCACTTTGCGATTTTTTTGGCGACTGAGATCACCAGTGACTCACGCCCTAAACACCGTCAAGTTGAACGACTAAGGGCCAGTAACTTTTTAATGGATGGGTCGGCGCTTTATATACCCGCGTCACCGGGCGCCACCTGCAGGGCAGCGCACGTCAGCACGTGACAGGGCGCACGACACGATGAGACACCCAGATGTCGCCTGGAGATTTTGAACGTTCCAAAATCCAGGGGCGGCTGGGAGACCCCGCACGTCACTACATGCGTCACCCCGCGTCACGCCCCGACCCGACCTCGCCGCGACACGCCCTGACCTGGCCGCAACAACCTCTGTCGCCGAAAATATCGCCCAAGTGGGACTGGCCCATTTACAGCCTCAAAGACCCGGGTTCAATCCTGACAATTTCGTTGTCTCTGTAATGTATTTCGTTGTCTCTGTACTGTACACTGACAATGACAATTAAAATTGAATCTGAATCTGAATCGGACTACAGGTCCTGTTTGTACAGAGTTTGTACATTCTCCCCGTGACCTCGTGGGTTTACCCCGGGTGCTTCGGTTTCCTCCCACACTCGAACGACGTGCAGGTTTGTAGGTTAATTGTTTCTGGTAAAATATTGTAAATTGTCCCTAGTGTGTAGGATTGTGTTAGCGTGTGGGGACCACCTCCAGTTTAAATTCCATTCGGAATATTTTGGAGGGCCATGAAACCAAGAAACCCGGAGGGCTGAATAGCCTGTGTCTGCACTGTCTCTCTTAAACTAAACTAAACTCAACTCAGAGGGTCAGGCAGCATCTCAGGAAAACACGGATAGATGATATTTCGGGTTGAAGCCTTCAGAAGACTCTTCTGTCTGAAGAAGTATCTCATCCCGAAACGTCAACTACAATACAGAGAGACAAAGAGATGGGGGTGTTGTGCAGTGCAGCTCTTGGGCTTGCGTGGCAAAGGGGTGCCGTGACTTAAGATGCACTCGTAGTGGTGTCTCTGTGATGATCTGATGGAGGAGGTGGGATTCACTAGTCTGTGCCTTTCGAGAGAGGGCCAGCATGGCTGCTTCTGGTCTGATGTTGGCTGGGCCGATACCAGCAAGGACGGGCAGTTGGTTTACTGAGGTGGCTCGTAGGCACAACTCTACCGCTGCGCCACCGTGACCTCCTTGGTCGTTCCGATTGCGAGCATCTCGCTGCGACCATGTTGGACCAGTACCCTCAGGATCGCATCCAGCCACTGCAGGAAAGGTGATTAAAACAAACGGAAAGAAAAAGTCACGGGACACCCACAAACAACCCATTTATCAAAGGACCAACACGGTTAAGCCTTTTTTATTGGGAATGATTCCTGTTTTACTGCATCCCGAGTCAGCATTTATACTCCAGTGAAATACACCCGCTGCTCCAGAGGTCAACACCGCACAGTAATTATTAGGACAAGATTGATTTTCTGGTGCTTTAGTCGTGCCTTTTCGCTGTCGTTTCTCCGAAAGACTGACGATGCCTGATTTCCTTTCCGAAAAGATTTTATGCAGATTGTAATCATTAATCTGGGCTCCGCTCATTATTTACCAAATGTCATGAGATGAACGTGTCGGGCAGGGGAGCTGAGCCGCTCGATAAATTGATTTCCCTGCACCACTGTGTGTATCCGTCTGGGAAATAGAGTCACAAGAGTCAGGCGGCAGGGAAGCAGACCCTTCAGCTCAATTTGTTCAGAGTTTTTAGTGTTTTAGTGTGGAGATACAGCAGGGAAACAGGCACTTCGGCCCATCGAGTCCACACCAACCATTGGTCACCTTAGTTCTATGTTATCCCACTTTCTCATTGGAGCGGCACGGTGGCGCAGTGGTAGAGTTGCTGCCTTAAGGGCCTGTCCTACTTGGCCGTCATTTACACAACAGGCCGGTAGTGACAGATGCACAATGGTCGCGCGCGCCATCATGCGCCCGCACAGCCGTCTGGAGCGCGTGACGTAATTTGTAGATAGACACTAAATGCTGGAGTAACTCAGCGGATCTGGCAGCATCTCTGGAGAGATGACGTTTTGTGTCTAGACCCTTCTTCAGTCTGACGAAGGGTCTCGACACATTGCGTCTCTCCAGAGATGCTGCCGGTCACCGCTGAGTTACTCCAGCATTTTGTGTCTTATCTAATCGTCTAGGAGTAGGAGTGGGGGTGGATCCGGATTTGGATCCGCAACGGCCGTGAGCCCGAGGCCGAGCTCGGCGATGGTTTGCGTGCTTCTGCTGCTGTTGGAGGTGAGACGTTACGCCGCGCCACGGTGTCCCACGTGGCCGTCGGTTACGCGACAAGGCGGTGGCGCGCGAGGATTTCGTGCAGAACAAAATCCTGGAGCGCTGCTCGATACCGCTGGCAACTCCACGCGTCACTCCATGCACCCGTCCCGCGCTATCCACACGCTGAATGGCACGCAAATGACGGCCAAGTGGGACAGGCCCTTTACAGCGACAGAGACCCGGGTTCGACCCCGACTACTGGTGCTGTCTGTACAGAGTTTGCACGTTCTCCCCGTGACCGCATGGGGTTTCTCCGAGATCTTCGGTTTCCTCCCGCGCTCCAAAGACGTACAGGTTTGTCGGTTAATTATCTTGGTGGAAATGTAAAATTGTCCCTAGTGTGTGCAAAGTTGTTTTAATGTGCGGGGCTGGACTCGGTGGGCCGAAGGGCCTGTTTCTGCGCTGTATCTCTAAACTAAACTAAACTAAACACTCCCTACACACTACAGGCAATGCTAAGAAGCCAATGGACCTATTCCCTACTCCCACACTAGTTCTATATTATCCCACTTTCTCATCCACTCTCTACGCTAAAGGCAATTTCCACTAGCCACTTAACTTGCAAACCTGCACGTCTTTGCAATGCCGGAGGAAACCGGAGCACCTGGAGAAACCCACCTGGTCAAAGAGAGAACACACAAACGCCGCATAGACATGGTCAGGATCGAACCGGCCACTCTGGCACTGCGAGGCTGCTCTCCTACTGGTCGGCACAGGCTGTGGAGGTCAAGTCAGTGGATGTCTTTAAAGCAGAAATTGGCAGATTCTTGATTAGTACCGGTGTCAGAGGTTATGGGGAGAAGGCAGGAGAATGGGGTTAGGAGGGAGAGATAGATCAGCCGTGATTGAATGGCGGAGTAGACTTGACGGGCCGAATGGCCTAATTTTACTCATATCACTTATGAATGCTGGATGTCCATGCCGACACACTCCTGGGGACTATGATAAAGACTCGAGCAAATTGACAAAACAAATTGACTTTGATGATGCTTGAGAGAGAGAAGCACACATTCATCAGTGCAGCGTGTGTGATTTGTGCTCTGGGTGCAGTATAAGGATGATAAATGGAGCCACAGGGAAACACTGAGCAGATATCCCTGTCCTGGGGCTCGTTGTGGCTGAGTCAACTGACAGCTACTCATGCAGTCTCCCCTCCCTCAGGCATCCCACTGGCCAGTTACAAAGCTCCCCCCCTCTTTAAAGGACTGTTTACCTCCCGCACTGCGTTTTAGTTTTAGTTTTCAGACCCAGGGTGGAAACAGGCCCTTCAGCCCATCGAGTCCGTGCTAACCAACTATAACCCGTACACTAGTTTATCCTACACACTATTGGTTACGGTGGCGCAGCGGTAGAATCGCTGCCTTATGTCGAATGCAGCGCCGGAGACCCGGGTTCGATCCCGACTACGGGTGCTGTCTGTACGGAGTTTGCACTGTCTCTCACCGTGACCCGCATGGGTTTTCTCTGAGATCTTCGGTTTCCTCCCACACTCCAAAGACGTCCAGGTTTGCAGGTTAATTGGCTTGGCGTAAATGTAAAAATTGTCACTAGCGGGTGTAGGATAGTGTTAAGTGTGCGGAGATCGCTGGTCGGCGCGGACCCGGTGGGCTGAAGGGCCTGTTTCCGCGCTGTATCTCTAAACTAAACTAAACACTCGGGCCAATTTACAAAAGGCATTTAACCGATAAACCCCGAGTGTGGGAGGAAACCGCAGAACCCAGAGAAAACCCACGCAGTCACAGGGGGCACGTGCAAACACCGCACAGACAGCACCTGTAGTCAGGATTGAACACGGGTCTCGGGCGCGGTGAGGCAGCAACTCTGCCGCTGCGCCTCCGCGCTGCCCTAATCTTAGTGACCAATCAGATGCTAATTGAATGAACTAATTTCGAAAAATGGTATAACATTAAATTGAAATGTAATAATCCGGTATTTAAAATCCACGGTGTGTAAACAGAGTCCACTCAAACCAACGATCACCCTTATACTAGTCCCATGTTCTCCCAATTTTGCAGCCCACACACTTGGGGCAATGTACAGAAAGCAATTAACCTACAAACCTGCACGTCGTTGGAATGTGGTAGCAAACTGGAGCACGGATAAAACGCCCTGGGAGAACATACAAGACAGCACCGATAGTCAGGATTGAACATGGATCTCTGGCGCTGTGAGGCAGCAACTCTATCGCTGCCCCACGCGGCAATCACATTTCAACCCTTCTGTATAATAAATGTTACACACGTTAATCCCAAAGGTTTCTGTCATAGAAACATAGAAGCATAGAAAATAGGTGCAGGAGTATAAGGTGCCATTCGGCCCCTCGAGCCTGCACCGCCATTCAATATGATCATGGCTGATCATCCAACTCAATATCCCGTACCTGCCTTCTCTCCATACCCTCTGATCCCCTTAGCCACAAGGGCCACATCTAACTCCCTCTTAAATATAGCGTCAGGTCAAGTCAAGAGAGTTTATTGTCATGGGTCCCAGATAGGACAACAAAATTCTTGCTTTGCTTCAGCACAACAGAATATAGTAGGCATGAATACAGAACAGAACAGTGTGTCCATATACCATTGAATATATATATACACACACACACACACACATAAATAAACAGATAAAGTGCAATGGGCTATTAATGTTCAGAGTTTTGTTTGAGTTGGGTTTAATAGCCTGTTGGCTGTGGGGAAGTAGCTATTCCTGAACCTGGACGTTGCAGTCTTCAGGCTCCTGTACCTTCTACCTGAAGGTAGTGGGGAGATGAGTGAGTGGCCAGGATGGTGTGGGTCCTTGATGATGCTGCCAGCCTTTTTGAGGCAGCGACTGCGATAGATCCCCTCGATGGAAGGGAGGTCAGAGCCGATGATGGACTGGGCAGTGTTTACTACTTTTTGTTGCTTCCAATCATCGCTTGTGGTGATTGAGTGGCCAGTTTAAGACTGAATATTATCATATCTCTGGTGCCTGTGTGGGGGATGCAGGAAATAAGATAGCCTTTAATTTTAGGCATTGCTGTGACATTTGCGTTTAATAATACCTTTGGTAGAGGAAGATGAAAATGAACAGGAATTATTCAGCATTTAATTTTAAGCCCCGTTATTGTAACCAGCGCACAATGTGGGTGGTGAAACATCCAAGCCATCGTCCTGAGGATAACTTGCCTGGATAGGGTGGATGTGGAGAGGATGCTTCCACTCATGGGAGAGTCTAGGACCAGAGGCCGTAGCCTCAGAATAAAAGTTCAAAGAAGATGAGGAAGGATTTCTTTAGTCGGCATGGTAGCGCAGCGGGGTAGTTGTGGGCTTACAGCACTTGCCGCGCCCGAGACCCGGGTTCGATCCTGACTGCTGCTGCTGTCGGCGCGGAGTTTGCACGTTCACCCTGTGACCGCGTGGGTTTTCTCTGAGATCTTTGGTTTCCTCCCACACAAGTATGTATGGAGCTCCTGGAGCGGGGCCTAACGTCACCGCCCCGCGCGGCTTGGAATGGCCGCGGGACTCTGCGAGCGCACGCCGGGGGCTCTAACATCAAGACCCGGTGTGCGACCTCGTACCACCCGGCGTGGCTTTAATGGCCGCGGGACAATCGCCATCGCCAGCCGGGGGCTTTGACTTTGACTCTGACATCGGGGGGGGGGGGGGGAGAGTGCAGTGGAGAGATAAGTTTTTTTTTTGGCCTTCCATCACAGCAATGTGATGGATGTTTATGTAAATTATGTTGTGTCTTGGGTCTATTTGTTTGTAATGTATGGCTGCAGAAACGGCATTTCGTTTGGACCTCAAGGGTCCAAATGACAATTAAATGTATCTTGTATCTTGTATCTTGTATGTATGTATGTAGGTAAATTGGCTTGGTACAAGTGTAAATTGTCCCTAGTGTGTGTGTGTAGGGCAGTGTTAATGTGCGGGGATCGCTGGTCGGCGTGGACTCAGTGGCTTCCACGCTGTATCTCTAAACTAAACTAAACTAAAATACTCACGTGCAGCATGACCTGCCTGGATAGCATGCAAAATAAAATGCTTTCACTGTAAAAAAAAGCTGCGTTTGCCGGTGTTTACGTTTCACTGAAGCTCTTGTTTTGGAAGGAACTGCAGATGCTGGTTTAAATCTAAGATGCTGGAGCAACTCAGCGGGACAGGCAGCATCTCTGGAGCGAAGGAATGGGTGATGTTTCGGGTCGAGACCCTCTATCTTCACTGATCTTGTTCTCTCTCCCCCAGGTGTCCGCTGCAGCCTTACCTCCGGAGCAGCCGGTTTGGGATCATTCCTTCCTTTTCCAGGGGCGGGATAGTGCCACCATCTTCACCGCGGGAGCAGCAGTTATCCTCGAGTACTATTGTGTCTCCTCTGGTACGTGGCCATGTCAACAGGGGCAAGACGGGAGATTGTACAGAGGGATTTCCAGCCAAGGACCTCAGGCAGTTCGCATTCAGATAACGGTGACCCCTCTCTGTATCACCCTCCATATCTCCCGCCTCCCTTTCCCCCTAACTCTCAGCCTGATTCTGGACTCCCCCAAATAACATCACTGTTATTTGGGGGAGTCCAGAACCAGGGGCCACAGTTTAAGAATAAGGGGTTGGCCATTTAGAACGGGGTGGAAGAAAACTTTTTTCACACAGAGGATGTGGAATTCCCTGCCTCAGAAGGAAAGGGTGGCCAAGCCTCCGCGTGCTTTCGAGAGAGAGTTAGATAGAGCTCTTAAAGATAGCAGAGTTATGGGGATATGGGGAGAAGGCAGGAACGGGGTACTGATTGGGGATGATCAGCCATGATCACAGTGAATGGTGGTGCTGGCTCGAAGGGCCGAATGGCCTCCTCCCATTGTCGAATCCTTTTCTCCTGAGATGCTGCCTGACCCGCTGAGTTGCCGCAGCATTTTGTGTCTATCTTCTGTGGTGAATGTCCTGAGAGGCCACATGCTGTGGTTACTGTGTGACCAATACATCTCTCCCCGACAGTGATGAACACCGTCAGCTGGTTTGGACGTAGTCCCGTGGGCTTTTCTGGAGTGCCCCTGAGCCAGGACGTCTACCACAAGCTCATGACGGAGAACGGAGGCCGTGGACTGAAGGTGGACAGCCTACCTGTTCAGGTGAGCTCCCTCCCATCTTAAACATAAAAACATAGAAACATAGAAATTAGGTGCAGGAGTAGGCCATTCGGCCCTTCGAGCCTGCACCGCCATTCAATATGATCATGGCTGATCATCCAACTCAGTATCCCGTACCTGCCTTCTCTCCATACCCCCTGATCCCCTTAGCCACAAGGGCCACATCTAACTCCCTCTTAAATATAGCCAATGAACTGGCCTCAACTACCCTCTGTGGCAGAGAGTTCCAGAGATTCACCACTCTCTGCGTGAAAAAAGTTCTTCTCATCTCGGTTTTAAAGGATTTCCCCTTTATCCTTAAGCTGTGACCCCTTGTCCTGGACTTCCCTAACATCGGGAACAATCTTCCTGCATCTAGCCTGTCCACCCCCTAACAATTTTGTAAGTTTCTATAAGATCCCCTCTCAATCTTCTAAATTCTAGAGAGTATAAACCAAGTCTATCCAGTCTTTCTTCATAAGACAGTCCTGACATCCCAGGAATCAGTCTGGTGAACCGTCTCTGCACTCCCTCTATGGCAATAATGTCCTTCCTCAGATTTGGAGACCAAAACTGTACGCAATACTCCAGGTGTGGTCTCACCAAGACCCTGTACAACTGCAGTAGAACCTCTCTGCTCCTATACTCAAATCCTTTTGCAATGAAAGCTATCCTGCTCCTTCCAAAACCTCAGGCGTCTAAACTGTGCCATGTTAGACCCCAGAGATACAGTCTATCTTCAGCGTTTATAACAAGAGCAGTCGAGTTTTATAACAAGAGGAGTCAAGTATAGGAGCAAAGAGGTCCTTCTGCAGTTGTACAGGGCCCTAGTGAGACCACACCTGGAATACTGTGTGCAGTTTTGGTCCCCTAATTTGAGGAAGGACATTCTTGCTATTGAGGGAGTGCAGCGTAGGTTTACAAGGTTAATTCCCGGGATGGCGGGACTGTCATATGCTGAGAGAATGGAGCGGCTGGGCTTGTACACTCTGTGGAGTTTAGAAGGATGAGAGGCGATCTTATTGAAACATATAAGATTGTTAAGGGCTTGGACACGCTAGAGGCAGGAAACATGTTCCCGATGTTGCAGGAGTCCAGAACCAGGGGCCGCAGTTTAAGAATAAGGGGTAAGCCTTTTAGAACGGAGACGAGGAAACACTTTTTCTCACAGAAAGTTGTGAGTCTGTGGAATTCTCTGCCTCAGAGGGTGGTGGAGGCAGGTTCTCTGGATGCTTTCAAGAGAGAGCTAGATAGGTCTCTTAAAAATAGGGGATATGGGGAAATGGCAAGAACGGGATACTGATTGGGGATGATCAGCCATGATCACATTGAATGGCGGTGCTGGCTCGAAGGGCCGAATGGCCTACTCCTGCACCTATAGTGTATTGTCTATTGGCGTAAACCAGCATCTGCAGTTCCTTCCCACACATTTTGTCTGCTCTAATGTCAAATCTCAAGCTGTGCCTAATGTGAAGATGGAATTTGCCTTGGTGCTCCGCCCGCAAGTGACAACATGACATACAGTGACAGTTAGGAATGACACATAAAATATTAAATATTATCAAAACATTATTAATTAAACGTGTGGGAAGTCATCCACAGCTGAGTAACTCCAGCTTGTTGTGTCTACCTTCTTTTTCCAAGATTTGCCGATGTATCTGGTCTGTTTTGTCGGATTATCCTCTCTCACAGTCCAGGCAATCGCTGTCTATTTGCTCTCTCCGCAGGGGACCAGTCTGAGAACAACATCCGGAACCACACCAACTGTGGGGCTCATCCTCAGGCTCATCGGCTCCGAGGTAAGATTGGACGATGCTTAGTTGACAGAAGATTATGTTTGGTTCCATCTCCAATTTCATTCACTCCAACATCGCTCATTCCTTCAGATGCAGGAACTCTAAGCCTTGCAGCCTCATCCTCTTTAGGAATGCCTTCTTGCAAGAGTTCCTTGCAACCCACCTCTGACAAAGGCATAAATGTATATGGCTAATATGATTCTCATAGAAACATCGAAAGTAGGTGCAGGAGTAGGCCATTCGGCCCTTCGAGCCAGCACCGCCATTCAATATGATCATGGCTGATCATCCAGAATCAGTACCCTGTTCCTGCTTTTCCCCCATATCCTTTGATTCCATTACCCCCTTAGAGCTAAATCTAAAGGGCCTGTCCCACTTGGGTGACATTTGCACGTCACGAAGATGGCGCGCAAAGATTTTGTACATTCCAAATCCTGGGGCGCCGTGCGCAACCGCCCATGTCACCACGCACCATGCACGCATCACGTACACGTCACAAAGCGTGCGTCGTAACGCTTAAATGATGTCCAAGTTTCACAGGCCCTTAACTCTCTCTTGAATACATCCAGTGAATTAGCTTCCACTACCTTCCGTGGCAGAGAATTCCACAGAATCACGACTCTCGGGCTGAAAAAGCTTTCCCTCATCTCAATCCTAAATGGCCAACCCTTTCTTCTCAAACTGTGACCCCTGCTTCTGGACTCCCCCAACATAGGGGGCATTTTTCCTGCAATTCTCATCCCCATTCCAAATGTTCGTCCTTTCATTCTGAAGCTGTGCCCTCCGGCCCTAGCCTCTCTCACTCCTGGGAAACATCCTCTCCACATCCACTCTATCCAGGCCTTAGCCTTGGGTTGCTTTCTCTGGAATGCCAGAGACTTAAGGGAGATTTGGTAGAGCTATATAAAACGATGCGAGGCATAGATAGGGTAGACAGTCAGAACCTTTTTTCCCAAGATGGAAATATCTAATACTAGCGTGTATAGCTGTAAGGTGAGAGGGATTTCCACACAGAGAGGCTGAAATGTGCTTCCAGGGATGGTGGTGGAGGCAGTATAAAGTGCTGGAGAAACTCAGCGGGTGAGGCAGCATCTATGGAGCAAAAGAAATAGGCGACGTTTCGGGTCGAAACCCTTCTTCAGAAGATGAAGGAGTCTATTTTGACATTATGTTCAGCATAGACGTGGGCCGAATGGCCTGTTCCTAGAGGTGTTCAAGAGGTCTGTGGGTGCCTCTGGAAAGGCAAATGGATTTGCAGGGAATGGAGGGATATGGATCAGGAACAGGGAGAAGAGGAACGTTTAAGAAGGAACCGCAGATGCTGGTTTAAACCGAAGGTAAACGCAAAATGCTGGAGTAACTCAGCGGGACAGGCAGCATCTCTGGAGAGAAGGGATGAAGATGAGGAGTGTTCAAGATGCTGGAAGATCAAAGGTCGACAAAAATGCTGGAGCAACTCAGCGGGTGAGGCAGCATCCATGGAGCGAAGGAAATAGGCAACGTTTCGGGACGAAACCCTTCTTCAGAAGATGAAGGAGTCTATTTTGACATTATGTTCAGCATAGACATGGGCCGAATGGCCTGTTCCTATACTGTACTGCTCTGTGTTGGATGTGCTATGATTATAGAATAGGCGGAGGTCGTAAGGGTTGCGTCTCTGGTGGGGTTTGACAGCAAGGATGAGAATTTTAAAGCCAAGTTCTCAGAATAACCTAAGTGGTCAATAATTGAATATTTTGGGAACCATGTGCCTGGAATGATGCTGCAGTGGGGTACTGTACTGGTTAGAGCGATTATCTAAAATCCCTTCCCCATCTTCCTTGAGAGAAGCCTGTAAGCTGGACGGCCACGGAAACGCTGTCACACGTAGCGCGCAATGTGTCATCTTGATCGCAGAGTCATTTCATTTTCCAAGAAGAAACGCCGTTCTTCGGCTAGAACTCCCTTTCCATCTTAGGGTGCCCTGGTGGCAAAGTTAAAGGGGAGGCTTGATGTGAGCAGACTGAAGCATAATGATATGGTGATTTTATTGATATTCTGTTGGTGCCTAGAGAGTTGGTTGCTGAGGAGTCCACATTGGTGGTACTTACAAGTAATTGCCCATGGGTCGAATGAGAGACTGTGTGTGTGTGTGTGTGATGTATTATTCACAAGGGCCCAACTTAGCCTTGAATTAATTCCTTTTTATTACCATTGCTTGCCAAACTAAATTAACAGCTCCAGCCAAGCACTAAACAAGCATGGTATTTATTTTAATACAGACGCGTTTTTGTCCGACAGTCATTTGTAACTTTTACGATCAGCTTTTCATGCGTGTAATTTGATGTTTGCAATGGTCAGTGTTTTTCTGAAATTCCTTATTAAATCCCAAGCTCATCGACATGGCTGTCCCCCAGCAGGTCTTGCATAACATTAGGGTAATGTGCAGGAAGGAACTGCCGATGCCAGTTTCAACCGCAGATAGACACAAAAAGCTGGAGCAACTCAGCGGGCCGGGCAGCATCTCTGGAGAGAAGGAATGGGTGACGTTTCGGGTTCTTCAGTCTAACCTGGCTGTTCTCTGCACCGCTCCTTCAGGCACAAGGTCATAGAAACATAGAAACATAGAAAATAGGTGCAGGAGTAGAGGCCATTCGGTCCTTCGAGCCTGCACCACCATTAAATATGATCATGGCTGATCATCCAACTCAGTATCCCGTACCTGCCTTCTCTCCATACCCCCTGATCCCTTTAGCCACAAGGGCCACATCTAACTCCCTCTTAAATATAGCCAATGAACTGTGGCCTCAACTACCTTCTGTGACAGAGAATTCCACTCAAAATGTTTTTCGCATCTCGGTCCTAAAAGATTTCCCCCTTATCCTTAAACTGTGTGACCCCTTGTTCTGGACTTCCCCAACATCTGGAACAATCTTCCTGCATCTAGCCTGTCCAACCCCTTAAGAATTTTGTGAGCTTTTATAAGATCCCCCCTCAATCTTCTAAATTCTAGCGAGTACAAGCCGAGTCTATCCAGTCTTTCTTCATATGAAAGTCCTGACATCCCAGGAATCAGTCTGGTGAACCTTCTCTGTACTCCCTCTATGGCAAGAATGTTTTTCCTCAGATTAGGAGACCAAACCTGTACGCAAAAGGCTCATGGAATAACAATGTAAAGGACACCCAATGAGATAAAAAATATACTCGTATCACTCAGTGGGGGCATTGGAGAGGGTGCAGAAGGAGTTGACCAGAATATTGACTTCAAATCTAACTTCGTCACCCTTGCTTTCCCCTCTCTCTATCACACACCCCCCCCCCCCCCCCCCCCCCCCCCCCCCCCTCCCTAGTTCTTCCACCAGTCTGACTTCCACTGATTTAATGTCATCTTTGTAAGTGTAGGAAGGAACTGCAGATGCTGGTTTACACCGAAGATAGACACAAAATGCTGGAGTAACTCAGCGGGACAGGCAGCATCTCTGGATAGAAGGAATTGGTGACATTTCGGGTCGAGACCCTTCTTCAGACTGAGACTGAGACTGCAATGATCTATTCCACATTCTCCTTGAGCTCCATTCCCTTTGATAGCCCGAGTTCACACCTTACCCTTCCTTATCTCTGTGTCTCCCTCTCCCTGACTCTCAGTCTGAAGATGGGTCTCGACCCGAAATGTCACCCATTCCTTCCATCCAGAGATGCTGCCTGTCCCGCTGAGTTACTCCAGCATTTTGTGTCTATCTACAGTCTCTTCCCAGCTGTTATCAGGCAACTGAATCATCCTACCACAACTATGTACCTCTTTGATGACCCTTGGACTATCCTTGATCGGACTTTGCTGGCTTTACCTTGCACTAAACGTTATTCCCTTATCGTGTATCTATACACTGTAAATTAATCGATTGTCTTTCCGCTGACTAGTTAGCACGCAACAAAAGCTTTTCACTGTACCTCGGTACACACGTGGCAATAAACTAACCTGAACTGGTTGCCTCCAACCGGGAGCTCTGGTTCCCCAGCAACATCTCAAAGACGTGCGGATTTGTAGGTTAATCTGCCTTAAACTGTTCCTCGTGTGTAGGGAGTGGATGCGAAAGTGAGATAACATAATGTTAAAGGGTGATCATAGAAACATAGAAACATAGAAATTAGGTGCAGGAGTAGGCCATTCGGCCCTTCGAGCCTGCACCGCCATTCAATATGATCATGGCTGATCATCCAACTCAGTATCCCGTACCTGCCTTCTCTCCATACCCCCTGATCCCCTTAGCCACAAGGGCCACATCCAACTCCCTCTTAAATATAGCCAATGAACTGTGGCCTCGACTACCCTCTGCGGCAGAGAGTTCCAGAGATTCACCACTCTCTGTGTGAAAAAAATTCTTCTCATCTCGGTTTTAAAGGATTTCCTCTTTATCCTTAAGCTGTGACCCCTTGTCCTGGACTTCCCTAACATCGGGAACAACCTTGTCCGTGATCGATGGTCGGCATGGGCTCGGCGGGCTGAAGGGCCTGTTTCCATGCTGTATCTCTAAGCTAAGCGAAGGATAAGAACTGGGCTGGCCACTCCCTGTTCTGTCCCAGTTTGGGGCATCGGGGAGGGAAGGAGTGGGGGGGTTTGGGGGGGGGGGGGGGGTGCCTTCTTTGTCCCGAGCTGTTGGGGACCTCGTCAGAAGGCGGTTTCAAGGACGTTGCCTGAATAACAATCAAGGTCAAAGCTGTGGAACTTCAATAATAACACCCCAGGGTCATCTGTTTTGAGGCAGCGTTTCAAAGCGGTTCCCAGGGGGAAGGATCTGAGCTAATGGTTAGGGATCCATCCACATTTATGACTTTGAGCCTTGATGTTTGCTTGGGGGAGTTGATGGCCAGTGTGCAGAGGGGGGGTGTTGTTATGCAGAGCTCCTGCTCCTGAGAAAGTCATCTCTCTCTCCCAGTGTCAGTTCAATCTCCTCCCAGAATTTCCTAAAGCTTGCAAAGTTCTGACTTTTTAAAGAAACAACTAGGCAGCAAGCTTACCTTTTCCCCTCAGAGGCACAGAAAATAAAGGTGGTTGCGTGGATGGTCTAAGCTGCTGGTATCCCCAAAAGGTTCATTTGCAGGTTGGATCAGGAGATAAGGAAGACAAATGCAATGTTCATATTAATTTTGAGAGGACTAGAGTATAAAAGCTGGGGGGTGGGGGGGGGGGGTAAATGCTGAGGCTTTACAGGGCACAGGTTTGATCACATTTACAGTATTGTAAGTCGTTTTGGGCCCCATATCTGAGGAGGGATGTGTTGGTTTTGCGGACTTCCCAGAGGAGGTTTACGAGAATGATCCCGGGGATGGTTGGGTTAATGTACTGTGAGCCTTTGACGGCTGTGGGCCTGTACTCGCTGGAGTTAAGAGAATGAGGAGGGGTCTTCTAAACACTCACAGCGCCAGAGACCCCGGTTCGATCCTGACTACGGATGCTGTCTGTACGGAGTTTGCACGTTCTCCCCGTGACTGCGTAGGGCTTTCCCCCTGGTATAGAAACATAGAAAATAGGTGCAATTGTAGGCCATTCGGCCCTTCGTATCTCCGATTTCCTCCCACACTCCATAGATGTACAGGTTTGTAGGTTAATTGGCTTTGATATCAATGTCAATTGTCCCTAGTGTGTGTAGGGGCAGTGTTAATGTGCGGGGATCGCTGGTCGGCGCGGACTCGGTGGGCCGAAGGGTCTGTTTCCACACTGTATCTCTAAACATAGAAACATAGAAACATAGAAATTAGGTGCAGGAGTAGGCCATTCGGCCCTTCGAGCCTGCACCGCCATTCAATATGATCATGGCTGATCACCCAACTCAGTATCCCGTACCTGCCTTCTCTCCATACCCCCTGATCCCCTTAGCCACAAGGGCCACATCTAACTCCCTCTTAAATATAGCCAATGAACTGGCCTCAACTACCCTCTGTGGCAGAGAGTTCCAGAGATTCACCACTCTGTGTGTGAAAAAAGTTCTTCTCATCTCGGTTTTAAAGGATTTCCCCCTTATCCTTAAGCTGTGACCCCTTGTCCTGGACTTCCCTAACATTGGGAACAATCTTCCTGCATCCAGCCTGTCCAACCCCTTAAGAATTTTGTAAGTTTCTATAAGATCCCCCCTCAATCTCCTAAATTCTAGAGAGTATAAACCAAGTCTATCCAGTCTTTCTTCATAAACCAAGCTAAACTAATTCCAAGCCCATGTTTGTTGTAGTCACGATGAACAGGGGAGCTGGTGCTTGCAGCATTTATCATCACCACAAGCATCGCATTAGTGGGTGCCGTAAGGTTACAGGCTCTGAGCAGTTGGTTAAACATCTAATGAGTTGGATACATGGAGGCGTAGGGAAAATTAATGTCTTTGTTGAACAGAATGTGTCAGCCATCCTCACACGCGCACATTCCCACAGGACTCCTCCTGGACAAGAGCTAATTGAATAAAAGTGTGCGGTGGGGGGGAGTTTGTGGGCAGGCACGTGCATGACAAAGACAGCAGAGAGACAGTCACAGGCAGAGGCTATTCAGCACCATGGACAGCAGCTGCAATGTCCCCCTATATAGTCACAGGCCGCTCATAAACTGTTGCATTTTACATGATCTGGGATTCTGGGCGCAGTGCGCTGGCTTGCAATTGTACTCGGCCCAGCTACGATATGTAGTGAAGACAGACACAAAACACTGGAGCAACTCATCGGGACGGGCGGCAGCTCTGGAGAGACGCAATGGGCCAACAGTATCTCGTCGGGCCAAACTCACGAGAGATATAGAGACGGTGACTTCGAGAGATATCGAACAAATGAATGAAAGATAGGAATATGAATATGAAAATGGTGAAGAAAACAGGCCATTGTTAGCTGTGGGCGAGGTGAGTTACTCCGGCCTCTTGTGTCTATCTTCGGTTTAAACCAGCATCCAACACAATTCGTGAAGCTTTAAGCCTTCCATAAGCCGGGCTGCTGCCCCATTCGCCTCTATCCCATTGCAGACGTTGAACTTTGTCAATGAAACCGATGCACTACAATGAGTAGGAAGGAACTGCAGATGCTGGTTGACACCTGAAGATAGACACAAAAAGCTGGAGTAACTCAGCAGGACAGGCAGCATCTCTGGAGAGGAAGGAATAGGTGACATTTAAGGTTGAGACCCTTCTTCAGACGACAATGCTGAGAACTATATTCTGCACTCTGTTTAATTCTCTGCACCCTTTGCTCTGTCTGTTGTACTTGAGTTTGACTTGTATTTGATTGTATGTATGTGTGGTATTATCTGATCTGTCTGCACAGAGGGCAAAAGAAAGCTTTTCACTGTGCCTTGGTATAGATGCAACTAAGGTACACAAAAATGCTGGAGAAACTCAGCAGGTGCAGCAGCGAAGGAAATAGGCAACGTTACGGGCCGAAACCCTTCTTCAGATGCAACTCAGCCTGACTGTAGACCCATATCACACAGTGGACTTCACTGATGAAATGCAGGATGCTTTCCGATTGCATTAACAAGGGGGTGGGTGAAGGTCAGTGACTTAAAGCTGTGGACAGAGGAGAGGGAGTGGAACAAAAGACATGGGAGAGGCTCAACACGGCCACACTCGACATTTTCCCTGATGCAGTCTAATCACGCGTTAAACTTAATGATGGTGATCCCACTGAAATGTACAGAGCTCCTCGAGGGACTTGTTATTGAAATTGCTTTATTGTCACGTGTACCGAGTTATCCAGGCAAACCATACCAGGCGTAAGCACAACAGCGCGTGCAAACGAGAAAATAAACAGAGCGCAGAATGGAGAGTGTTACAGCAGAAGAGAAGGTGAAGATTTAAAAAAAACGCAAGGGCTACAACTAAATAGGTTGGAAGATTCAGGGGAATTCACCCCCAGCAAGTGAGAGGTCCCTTCAAAAGTTTGATTACATTGGGAAAGAAGCTGTTCTTGAATGAGGTGTTGAAAGCTGCCAGGCTTTTGTATCTGCTGCCCTGGTGAGAGGTGGGGGGGGGGGGGGGGGGGGGGGGGGGGGGGGGGGGGGGGGGTAGGGGGGAGGAGAGAATGACTTAAGTGCCTGTCCCACTTACACGACCTAATACACAACCTTTTTTAATCATGGACATTTTTCATCAAAAACGCCCCGACCTACTTAATGCCACGAGTACCAACGACTAGCATCACGACCGACCTACGAGCTCCGTACGACCTCGTGACGACCATGCTGCGAGTATGAGTCGAGGGCAAACTCGGCAGAGGTCGTGAATTAGGTCGTGGAAGTGGGACAAGTGGGAGTGAGTCTCGATGGCGTTGGCTGCTTGTATTGTATTCAAATTTATTGTCATTGTCTCAATTAGAGACAACAAAATGAATTTCCCTTTACAGTCAGTATCATAAAAATAAATAAATAAATAATAAATATTAAAACATATTAAAAAAATTAAATAGAATTTTTTAAAAAGAAAGCACAAACACAGGAAGTCCACGACACAACACAACACACAGTGGCACCAAGGTGAGGAAGGCACCATTGTCCAGCCAGCCTCCCCTCCAATCTTCCCAGATGTTCATCCGTGGTCTGGGCCTTCTGAGCACCTGCAGTCGCCGGCCCGGGTGGCTTCCCCGTGGCAGCGTGAATTACAGACGGATCCGATTGGGGAAGGGGTGGACGGTGGAGGGTTTGACTGGTGGACTGTGGCATGTTCACAACTCACTGCAATTCCTCGTGGGATCGGGTGGAACAATTGCCGTGCCAAGCTGGGATGCTTCGTGATCGGATGCATCTGCGGAAGTTGGTAAGAGTCATTGAAGACATGCCCAATTTCCTTACACTCTCCTGAGGAAGGAGAGGCATTGGTTGTGCTTTCTTGGCTGTAGAGCTAATGCAGTTGGACCTGGACAAGTTTACAAAAAGTAGTAAACACTGCCCAGTCCATCATCGGCTCTGACCTCCCTTCCATCGAGGGGATCTATCGCAGTCGCTGCCTCAAAAAGGCTGGCAGTATCATCAAAGACCCACACCATCCTGGCCACACACTCATCTCCCTGTTACCTTCAGGTAGAAGGTACAGGAGCCTGAAGACTGCAACGTCCAGGTTCAGGAATAGCTACTTCCCCACAGCCATCAGGCTATTAAGCTCAACTCAAACAAAACTCTGAACATTAATAGCCCATTATCTGTTGATTTGCACTTTATCTGTTTTATTTATTCATGTGTGTATATATTTATATAATGGTATATGGACACACTGATCTGTTCTGTATTCACGCCTACTATATTCTGTTGTGCTGAGAATTTCATTGTCCTATCTGTGACACATAACAATAAACTCTCTTGAATCTTGAACCAACGTTCTCCACAGATGCTGCCTGACCCACTGAGTTACTCCAGCACATTGTGTCCTTTTCCCTCTATTTATTTGCCTGGAGCTGCGGGTGAGCGCTGAGGTGTTTGTAGTTATAAGGTCATAAGGGATGGGAGCAGAGTTAGGTCTTTCGGCCCATCAAGTCTGCCCCGTCTTTGAATCATGGCTGATCTATCTCTCCCTCCCAACCCCATTCTCCTGCCTTCTCCCCATAACCCTTGGCACTAAACAAGAACATCTGCCTTAACAATATCCATCGATTTGGCCTCCACAACGTTCTGTGGCCACAGATTCACCACCCTCTGACAAAAAAAAAACTCTTCGCATCTCCTTCCTGGCTTCTCCCACTAGTGGAAACATCCTCTCCACATCCACTCTATCCAAGCATTTCACTATTCGGTATGTTTCAATGAGGCCCCCCCTTCATTCTTCTAAACTCCAGCAAGTACAGACCCAGTGACGTCAAATGCTCACGATAAGTTATAACCCCTGTCCCATGGTGCGAGTTCATCCCAAGTTTGCCTTCATTCGAACGCGGAGATTTACGGTAATGGCCGCTCGTAGGTACTCGGGGCTCTCGTGGACATTTATTCAACATGTTGAAAAATCTTCACGAGTCTTCCCGTGCTTACCTGCCGTTAGCGAGTCTTCCCGACTGCCTGACGTTATCGCTAAGAGACGTCCCCGAGCTCCGACGTACCCGCTACGTTCATTCTCCGTGCTTACCGCGAGTTTGATTTGTTTTCAACTCGGGGGAGCTCTTGGAATGAAACATAGAAACATAGAAACATAGAAATTAGGTGCAGGAGTAGGCCATTCGGCCCTTCGAGCCTGCACCGCCATTCAATATGATCATGGCTGGTCATCCAACTCAGTATCCCGTACCTGCCTTCTCTCCATACCCCCTGATCCCCTTAGCCACAAGGGCCACATCAAACTCCCTCTTAAATATAGCCAATGAACTGTGGCCTCAACTACCCTCTGTGGCAGAGAGTTCCAGAGATTCACCACTCTCTGTGTGAAAAAAGTTATTCTCATCTCGGTTTTAAAGGATTTCCCCCTTATCCTTAAGCTGTGACCCCTTGTCCTGGACTTCCCCAACATCGGGAGCAATCTTCCTGCAATGTGGGACAGGGCTATCCACCCGCTCATTCCCATAGTTACAGCTAAGTTCCATTTTAAGAGAGTAGAATGTATTGCATGACCAGTTGATTAACCTCAGTCTGTTAGCAATCCGATTATAGACCAGTCGAAATATTGGAGCCACCACTTTAGCAGGAGACGATGTAGCTAAATCTTATTAACATGCCGGCTAACTCAGTCCCTGTCTGCCTCTCAGAGGAAGTGCAATTAAAATCATTCAGTTCTTACAAGTTTCACTCTGACCACAGGCACAGGTTGTTAAACTAAATATATAACTTGGGTGGAAGCCAAAGATAGTCACTAAAAATCACAGAAGTCTGTTGAGTCTCATTGTCTGTGACTGGTTTTCACCACGGCCACAGCTGACAATGGCCTTTTTCGCACATCTCTCATTCATTTGTTCTGTATCTCTCCACATCTCACTCTAAACCCCTCCGTTTCCCCTCTCCCCCGCCTCTCAGTCTGAAGAAGGGTCTCGACCTTAGACGTCCATCCAGAGATGCAGCCTGTCCCGCTGAGTTGCTCCGGCATTTTGTGTCTATCCTCGGTGTAAACCAGCATCTGCAGTTCCTTCCTAACCAACATTTTCTTTCGCTGTTTCAGCGCCCTGATTCGATACTTGCCGCGACCTATCCATCCCTCGTGGCCAGTGTTGGAGCTGCAACCTCCAGGGATGCCCTGGGATTAAAGCACCAGCCAGCCACACAGAGGGCACTGGCTGTTGGCAGCCCTGATCCCTCCTCAGGGCCAGGCCTGACCACCACGGCAGAGTGGACGCTATCTGCAATCCAGGACCAGGCGTCAGATATAGCCCCAGCGCCACAGGCCAAGGTAGGTCAAAAGATTCTAAATATCCTGTTAAAATGGATGGAAATTTGCACAAACTGTGTCGCTCGCCTTGGGGAGAGAATCTGTTCATCTTATTTGCTGAATTTGGCCTGCTCTCAAACTTGTGTGTGTGTGTGTGTGTGTGTGTGTGTGTGTGTGTGTGTGTGTGTGTGAGTGTGCATGTGTGTGAGTGTGTGTGTGTGTGCGTATTCGTGTGTGTCCCTGCATGTGTGTGCATGTGCGGGTGCGGGCATATCCTTGCGTGTGCGTGTGCCTGTGCGTGTTCATGTGTGTCCTTGCGTGTGTGTGTACGTGTGTGTGTGTGCATGTGCGTCTTTGCATGTGTTTGCATGTGCCTATGCGTGTTCCTGTGTGTCCTTGCATGTGTGTGTACGTGTGTGAGTGTGCATGTGTGTCTTTGCATGTGTGTGCGTGTGCCTATGCGTGTTCCTGTGTGTCCTTGCGTGTGTGTGTACGTGTGTGAGTGTGCATGTGTGTCTTTGCATGTGTTTGCGTGTGCCTATGCGTGTTCCTGTGTGTCCTTGCGTGTGTGTGTGTGTGTGCGAGTGTGCATGTGTCAAGTCAAGTCGATTCGTCACGTACACATACGAGATGTGCAGTGAAATGAAAAGTGGCAATACGGGGAGTACGTGCGTGCAAACTCCGTACAGACAGCACCCGTGGTTGGGACCGAACCTGCTGCTCCAGCGCAGTAAGGCAGCAGCTCCACCGCTGCGCCTCCGTGCTGCCCATGCTGATGTCCTGTAACCTGCTGAGTGATCCAGCAACCTGTGTCTATGTTGGTAAACCTTCTGCAGTTCCTTGTGTCTACATCTATGGCCTTCAATGGGATAAACGGTGGCACCCAAACTGGAAGCAGCTTTGTGGAACAATCGAGGTGTAAAACGTCAGTCAGATATTAAAGTCCTTGCTGTCGCTTAGAGACAGAGAACTCCCGTTATATTTCTGATATGTTTGCTCGGCTGCCTGTGGGCTACAGCAATTGTTATTAAGATTCTCTCCACTCCAGTTCAGGCTCTTGATCTTTTGGTATCTCTGTTGCATAACAGAAAGGAAAAGTATTAAAAAAACGCCCACGGCATTTCACACCTCTCCTCGGCTTGTCAGAGAACAAAGAAAAATAATTGAAAGTGGCCTGAATTGTAGAGGGGAGAGGGGGAGGGTGCATGCTGGGGGTCTGCATGCATCAATGGTTGGTGAAGTAACTTGAAGCTCCGTCTCCAGAGCACATGATGGCTGCAGTGTCAAAATGGGAAGTCAGACACAAAATGCTGGAGTAACTCAGCGGGACCGGCAGCATCATTAGAAACTTCAGACTGAGTCGGGGGGAAGGGAAATGAGAGATATAGATGGTGATGTAGAGAGAGATAGAAACATAGAATAATAGAATGATAGAATGATAGAAACACAGACAATAGGTGCAGAAGTAGAGGACATTCGGCCCTTCGAGCCAGCACCGCCATTCAATATGATCATGGCTGATCATCCAACTCAGTATCCCATACCTGCCTTCTCTCCATACCCCCCTGATCCCTTTAGCCACAAGGGCCACATCTAACTCCTTCTTAAATATAGCCAATGAACTGTGGCCTCAACTACATTCTGTGGCAGAGAATTCCAGAGATTCACCACTCTCTGTGTGAAAAAAGTAAGTTTCTATAAGATCCCCCCTCGATCTTCTAAATTCTAGCGAGTACAAGCCAAGTCTATCCAGTCGTTCTTCATATGAAAGTCCTTCATATGACATCCCAGGAATCAGGAATCAGTCTGGTATGTTTTTCTCATCTCGGTCCTAAAATGTGATTGTTGTGTTAGCAGCTCGTGGTATAAAAATAGCAGATGATAAAATACCCCCAGGAAAAAGGGAGGTATATTACCATCGCAAGGAGAGTGAACATTGAATAAATTGCACAGTTCTGGTGGGACCGCTGGAACGAATAAACCTTTGAGCGCAAATCCATAAATATTTGCAAGTGGCATGGTGTGGAGCTGGAGAGCCATACTGCCCACAATCAGGCCCTTTAGCCAAACCTACATACCAAGGTGCCCCATCTACACTGGCCCACTGTGAGAGGGATGGAGAGAAAGGGAATGCAGGGTTTACTTGAAGTTCGAGAGATCGAGAGCCATGCCACTGGCTTGTAAGCTGCCCAAGCGAAATATGAGATAGCTGTTCCTCCAATTTGCGATCTGCCCCACTGGCAATGGAGGATGCCCTGGATAGAAAGGTCAGTGGGGAGGGGGGAGAAAGTGTTTGGCAACCGTTAGATCAGGTAGGTCCAGGCAGACTGAGCAAAGGTGTTCAGCGAAACGATCGCCCAGTCTACGTTTGGTCTCGCCGATGGCTTAAGGACCACATTCACCTGATCTCCCTGTTCGAAAACGTTGCAGATTCGAACGCTTCTACCCCTGTCCCACTTAGGAAACCTGAACGGAGACTTTGCGCCCCACCCAAGGTTTCCGTGCGGTTCCCGGAGGTTGCAGGTGGTTGCCGGAGGTTGCAGGTAGTGGAAGCAGGGAGACTGACAAAAACCTCCGGGGATCGCACGGAAACCTTGGGTGGGGCGCAAAGTCTCCAGAGGTTTCCGTTCAGGTTTCCTAAGTGGGACAGGGGCATAACTTATCTCCTCTTTTAAACGTTTTGTACAGACTATACATGAGATTGCCACGAATTATGAACTGATAGTTTTATCCCAGAATCACAGACATGTACTACACAGCATTTAAAAGATCAAAGCAACAGCATTAGTAAAATCTGCAGGATAGACTCCACACGGCTTTTTCAAAAGCACATTTATATTATTTCTTTGTAATGGTCTAAAAGGAATATAAATGCCATGGCAACCCTGATTAGCAATATACGAGCGGAGACCATTCTGTGCAGAGGAGCAGCAAACAGCTGTGAACCATTTCGAGCAATTATTTAGAGAAAAGAGGAACTGATTTAATCGAGGAAATTGGCTTCAGTTTCCTTTGATGCAGAGCTAAATAGCTGGAATGGGCTGTGTAACACAACCAAGCCTAATCATCAAATAATGGTAAATGAGAAATATTTCAATTAATATTTCAATATTTGATCATGACCATGAGAGATAGGAGCAAAATTAGGCCATTCAGCCAATCGTTTCGACTCCGCCATTTAATAATGGCTGATCTCTTAGATACATAGATACATAGAAAATAGGTGCAGGAGTAGGCCATTCGGCCCTTCAAGCCTGCACCGCCATTCAATATGATCATGGCTGATCATCCAACTCAGTATCCCGTACCTGCCTTCTCTCCATACCCCCTGATCCCTCTAGCCACAAGGGCCACATCTAACTCCCTCTTAAATATAGCCAATGAACTGTGGCCTCAACTACCCTCTGTGGCAGAGAGTTCCAGAGATTCACCACTCTCTGTGTGAAAAATGTTTTTCTCATCTCGGTCTTAAAGGATTTCCCCCTTATCCTTAAGCTGTGACCCCTTGTCCTGGACTTCCCCAACATCGGGAACAATCTTCCTGCATCTAGCCTGTCCAACCCCTTAAGAATTTTGTTCGTTTCTATAAGATCCCCCCTCAATCTCCTAAATTCTAGCGAGTACAAGCCGAGTCTATCCAGTCTTTCTTCGTATGAAAGACCTGACATCCCAGGAATCAGTCTGGTGAACCTTCTCTGCACTCTCTCTATGGCAATAAAGTCCTTCCTCAGATTTGGAGACCAAAACTGTACGCAATATTCTTATTCATTCTCAACCCCATTCTCCTGTCTACTCCCCGTAACCTTTGATACCGTTTCTAATTAAGAACCTTCCAATCTCTGCCTTAAAAATACCCAAGGACTTGGCCTCCACAGCCGTCTGAGGCAATGGATTCCACAGATTCACAGCCCTTTAGCTAAAGAAATTCCTCCTCATCTCCATTTCGAAGATACGTCCTTTTACTCTGAGGCTGTGCCCTCTGTTCCTAGACTCTCCCATTACCGGAAACATCCTTTCAAACCTTTCCCTTCTCACCTTCACGCTATGCCCTTGGATATTTGGGGGGTTTTTCCATCCTGGGACAAAGGTTCTGGCTGTTTATCCTATCTATGCCTCTCGTGACAATAGACAATAGACAATAGGTGCAGGAGTAGAGGCCATCCGGCCCTTCGAGCCAGCACCGCCATTCAATGTGATCATGGCTGATCATCCCCAATCAGTACCCCGTTCCTGCCTTCTCCCCATATCCCCTGCCTCCGCTATTTATAAGAGCCCTATCTAGCTCATGGGTCATGACAGACATGGTGGAAAGAGGTCCTGTTCTTGTGCTGCACTGTTCTGTGTCCTAAAGCTACTTGATGCTTTACGAAACTAGTGTTACAAAAAATTATCTGGATAATTCTGCAGCAGAGAGATCGGAGAGATCGTCGGTTTTTCGGGGAAATGGAGTTTCCAAATGCTTGCGTGATCGAACAGTCACGGAGACGACAGGTGCAGTGTTGGGGAGATAACCTTAGCTCCACTTTCATTAACTTCCTGGACTGTTTTACAAAGCCTTTCCAATAAGCATTTTTCCACATGCAAAACTCAGATTAGGCTTCTTGATAATGAGGAAGCAAATTGTTTATATTGGAGACACAAGAGACAGGGGATGCTGGACTTTAAAGCAGGGTCAGGAAGCATCTGAAGTAAATAGAGTGTCGCCCGCAGATGTTAATGTTGCTCAGCAACTGCACCAAGCTCATGTGTTTGTGTGAGTGTGTATTTGTGTGTGCACATATGTGAGTGTGCTCATGTGTGTGTAAGTGTGTTCTTGTGTGTGTCTTGGAGTCTGTGCGTATGCATTAGTGTGAGAATGAGCATATTTGTGCGTGCGTGTGAATGGGTGTTTGTTTGTGTTAAAGTGTGTGTGTCAGAGTGTGTGTGTGTGTGTGTGTCAGAGTATGTGTGTGTGTGTGTGTGTGTGTCAGAGTGTGTGTGTGTGTGTGTGTGTGTGTGTGTGTGTGTGTGTGTGTGTGTGTGTGTGTGTGTGTGTGTGTGTGCAGAGTGTGTGTGTGTGTGTGTGTGTGTGTGTGTGTATGTGGCAGAGTGTGTGTGTGTGTGTGTGTGTGTGTGGCAGGCAGTGTGTGTGTGTGTGTGTGTGGCAGTGTGTGTGTGTGTGTGTGTGTGTGTCAGAGTGTGTGTGTGTTTGTATGAGTGTATGTGTTAATGTGTGAGTATATGTGTGTGTGAGTGAGTGTATGTCTGAGTGTGTATTTGTGTGTGTGTGTGTGTGTGTGTGTATGTGCATGCATTTGTAGGTGCGTGTACGGGTGCGCGTGTTTGTGTGTGTATATTTACATGTATGATTGAGTGTGTGTGTGTGTTATGAGTATGTGCGTGCGTTTGAGGTGCGTGTATGAGTGTATGTGTGCGCGCGTTTCTGTGTTTATATGTGTGCTTGTGTGTGTGTGTATATTTACGTGTATGATTGTGTGCGTGCACGTTCTGGTACGTATGAGGTACAGACAACTGTGTTTCAGAGGCAACCATCAACAAGTTTACAGGAGGAAAGATTTCTGTGTGGCATGTTAAACATTGGGGAAGTGCAGTGGTTATTGGTAAGGCTACCATCTTCTAGATAGACAATAGACAATAGACAATAGGTGCAGGAGAAGGCCATTCGGCCCTTTGAGCCAGCACTGCCATTCAATGTGATCATGGCTGATCATCCCCAATCAGTACCCCGTTCCTGCCTTCTCCCCATATCCCCCGACTCCGCTATTGTTAAGAGCCCTATCTAGCTCTCTCTTGAAAGCATCCAGAGAACCGGCCTCCACAGGCATTCTCTGTTTGTTCCATGTTCTCTTGGGGTGAACAACTTTATAAAATGTAATGATTCTTTGATTCAACATCTCACAAAAAGACAAAATGTGCTGGAGTAACTCAGCGGGTCAGGCAGCATCGCTGGAGAAAATGGATAGGGGCGGGACCCTCCTTCAGACCCAAAATCTCATCTATCCATCTTCTCCAGAGATGCTGCCTGACCCGCTGAGTTACTCCAGCACATTGTGTCCTTTTCTGCAAACCAGCATCTGCAGTTCCTTGTTTCTACACCATCTGGTGACACTGGTTGAAAGGAAAGTTGTTGGTCTGCCTATTCTGTGTCCCTCTCAGAGTGAACAATTCCTCTAGATCCCAGGGAGTTATGATCAGGACCAATCACCATAGTAATGTCAAGACTTGGGTCTATTGGTCGGTGCGGACTTGTTGGGCCAAAGGGCCTGTTTCATGCTGTACCTCTAAACTAAACTAAACTAAACTAAAGCCAGTGTCTGAAGAAGGGTTTCGGCCCGAAACGTCGCCTATTTTCTTCGTTCCATAGATGCTGCTGCACCCGCTGAGTTTCTCCAGCATTTTTGTCTACCTTCGATCTTCCAGCATCTGCAGTTCCTTCTTGAACACTAAAGCCAGCGTTAGGTTGGTTGGCACAAGCTCAGTGGGCCGAAGGGCTTGTTTCCATGCTGTATCTCAAACACCAATGTAAAACTGCCCCCTCCATTAAATATTCCATGTTAAATCTGCAAACACAAGGCCACCAATCTTGCCCCATATTAAATAACTTTCTAATGTAGACGAGGTGCAGGACATAAAGAGGCGTTTTGGTCATGTTCAGCTGCAGGGATGTAGAGCAGCTCTCTAGGCTCAGTGACGGCTTATGGACTATTTAATTACTCCCTTCAATAGTTTATAGAGAAACGGGTAATCTTGGTTGAAAAAGACTCTGCACAATTGTAGAATGGGATCAGCAACTAATATCCATTGAGGTTTGTTGGTGAACTGCCTGGAGCCCAGCTGTTCCTCACTGATACAGATGTTCAATTGAAAATTCACGAGACCCCGATTAACAAAGAGTACATCAGAATTACATATTATTTAGCAGGTTTTATAGGGCTTAGTCAATGTTTCTCTCTTTCTGTTTCCTTAAGATAAGAGCATAATAGCACCAATTTAGATATTAATGATACAACGTTGTTTGACTTAACGATAAGATCTATTCACAGGGGGATTTGAATTATCCAATCTTTTGGGGATATTTCACATGATATTATGTAAGGTCGTATCACATCTTGCAGAGAGGCCTCAAATCACTCGGTCAACGTGAAATATGGTGATTGAAATTTTGGACATTGCCCCTATGACTGCACTTCAAATAACTCTTCATTGATTTTGAGGCATTTTAAGATGTTATGAAACTCACTGTACACTAGAGCAAAAAAACACTGAAGACTCTACAGCCCTTGAAACTTGAACAAGTTTCCTCTCTGGGTGCCACGTTCCCAAAGACATGGAGCCCGGTGTACACGGAGTGGATACGAAAGTGGGATAACACAGGATTAACATGAATGGTTATGGATGGTCGGCATGGACTCAGTGGGCCAAAGGGCCTCTTTCCACTCCAAAGTCAAAGTCAAAGTCAAAGTAGCCTTTATTGTCATTCAGACCTTGCCGTCCGAACGATATTTATAGAAACATAGAAACATAGAAATTAGGTGCAGGAGTAGAGGCCATTCGGCCCTTCGAGCCTGCACTGCCATTCAATATGATCATGGCTGATCATCCAACTCAGTATCCCCGTACCTGCCTTCTCTCCATACCCTCTGATCCCCTTAGCCACAAGGGCCACATCTAACTCCCTCTTAACTATAGCCAATGAACTGTGGCCTCAACTACCCTCTGTGGCAGAGAGTTCCAGAGATTCACCACTATGTGTGTGAAAAAAGTTATCCTCATCTCAGTTTTAAAGGATATCCCCCTTTAAATATTTTTTAAAGGGGGATATCTTTTCCCCCTTTATGATTGGAAGAGAAACCTGTACAGGAATGTTTATCTGAAATGACTGAAAGCACAGCCTGTTCGATCCCTTTCAAAGCCACCCCATGTTGTGAGTGACTAGCAGCTGATGAGAGAGAGGGGATGGACTTCACTTTGTCTTTGCTGTCGGAGAGAGATTATACTTTCATTTTTTTTTCTCTAGATGATTGTTGTTTGTTTTTGTGTTCCTTCCGAGAACAGCGTCGGTTTTAATTGCTAATGGAAGTGGATGTCCAGTTGCAAGCCCCTACACTGCCCCTGTGGTCTACGGAACTGTTAGATCATGCACACAATTTGCAAACTCCAATTCCTTACAGCCCGATGAACTCTCGATTGGAACGCCGCAGAGTTCTCCAGCTAATTTCCATTTAGCCGGACTCCACACGGACAGCAGCTGAGACCAGGGTTTAAAATACCACCACAGGCCAGCAGCTAGAGGGGGGGAGCGGGGGGGCGGGGGGGGGGGGGGGGAAGTTGGGGGGGACTCCACACTCCACGGGAAACATACAGCAGCTGAGACCAGGGTTTAAAATACAGTGTGGGAGCAGGCCTTCGGCCCATCGACTCCACCCCGACCATCGATCAACCGTACACTAGTTCTATGCTATCCCACTTTGCCATCCTATGCACGGGGGGGGGGGGGGGGGAACTTTACAGAAGCCAATCAACATACACGTGTTTGGAATGTGGGAGGAAACCGAAGCACCTGGAGAAAACCCACGTGGTCACAGGGAGAACGGGCAAACTCCACACCGGCAGCATCTGTAGTCAGGATCGAACCTGGGTCACTGGCGCTGTGAGGCAGCAACTATACTGCTGTGCCACTGCGCTGCCCTCCTGACCAACATCTCTTGCCTCACTGGTCCCCCTTAAATCTTAGCCAGGACATTTTGGGGTTAGATTTCCGCTTTACGATCATGGTGACCCTTCCATACTGCCTTGATCTGCCCCAGACAGCGCTTGCCTTTACTGCACAACACTCTTGTGGATATAGAGGCCCCACCGAACTGATCTCCGCACCCGAGAGGGCCTCAAGAGTTGCAATGCTAGACGCCAGAATGCGGCAAGGTGGCACAGCGGTAGAACTGCTGCCTCTCTCTGCGCCAGGGACCCAGGTTTGATCCTGACCTCGGCTGATGTCTGTGTGGAGATTATATTTTCTCCCTGTGACCACGTGGGATTTAGTTTAGTTATGGAGAGACAGCACGGGAACAGCCCACGGAGTCTGCCCGTACATTGATGCCATTCTTCACACACCAGGGGCAAGTTACATTTACACCAAGACAATCAACCTACCAACCTGCACGTCTTTGGAGTGCGGGAGGACAGCGAAGATCTCGGAGAAAAACCCACGCAGGTCGCGGGGAGAACGTACAAACACCTGTACCTGCACCAGTTGTCAGGATCGAACCCGGGTCTCTGGTGCTGTGAGGCAGCAACTCTACTGCTGCGCCACCGTTCCACCCTTTCCGGATGCTCCGGATTTTCAATCAATCAATCAATCAAACCTTTATGTCATCTTGCAAGCAACCTTGTTCAGTGCAAAATGAAAAAGACGTTTCCCAGTGAAGAGCGGAACATCACACATGAAATTTAAACACTTCACACATAATAACACAAAAATCAATCCAGTCCCAGATGGAACAGTATAAATAGTTTTAAAGCAGGTAAAACACAATGTTAAAATACAAAACCAATCATTAAAAAACCCCGGGGCCGCTGATTTGAGTGGCCAGTGCCATTTATTAAAGTGGCCGTGCCAGCCGCAGAGTCAAGTCAAGTGACTGTGGTGCAGAGTGACTGTTTAGCAGCCTCACAGCCTGTGGTAGGAAATTGTTTAGCAGCCTCGTAGTCCGGGCTTTGATGCTTCGATATCTCTTGCCTGATGGCAGGAGATCCAGGTGTGTGTGGAGGGGTGCCCAGTTTGTCCTTGGCAATTCTCTGCTTTCTTCAGACAGCGGCTCTGGAACAGTTCTTGTACCAAGGGTTTGGCCACTTCCAAAGATCCGCAGGTTTGTAGGCTAAGAGGCTTCAGTAAAACTGTTCCTACTCTGTAAGTGAAAAAGTGGGATAACATAGAACTATTATACAGGTGCTCAACGATCAGTCCCCTCAGTGGGCCACAGGGACTGTTTCCATGCTGGAACTCTAAACTGGACTTGCCCTGACAGTCTTTAGACAACCCACGGCATACCAGACTGTCTTCCTGCATTAGCCTGGAGGATTCTCCAGTTCAAAAGCTGAAAACTGTTCTTTACATACATTTTGCCGAAATAATACAAGATACAAGGTACAAGATAAATTTAATTGTCACGTGTGCCAGATGGCACAGTGAAATGAATTCCCATACAGCCATACAATATAAATAAACAGGACTCAACACACTATAGAATTCAACACAAAACATCCCCACACAGCAGACCAAAGTTTCCCACTGTGTGGGAAGGCACTAATGAAACTCAAAATATTAAGAGGGATATACATCTTAAAATTATCAGAAATGAATGAAAAAATAAAGTCACAATAAAGTCTGTAGAAGGGCCTCGACCCGAAACGTCACCTATAGGGTGATTTCGAATTTATTTCAAAACGCATTGATAGTTTACGATTATTTAAATGGTAAATGTAGCTTCAGAAGCGTTTTCATTTTGCATGTTAAAACCCACCTGAGAACCATGGGCGATTTTGCAATTTTGCTGAGGGATTTTTCACTTTTAAAACTTTTCATATAACAAATGAATAAAGATGAAAAAAAGTCAATAATGCCTTACTTTTGATGAAATGCAGCGAGCAAACGCGATAATTCCCGATATTTTGGATCTTTAAATCACCACGGCAAATGTCCGCTGTTCATTTCCGCTGGATTTGCACCTTCAGCTCCCTCTTGAATTTACCTTAGTTTCTATCTTTTTTTTGGACTGTAAATTTAGGTAGCTGTGCTTCACGGTCACCCCGACTGGCACAGTAAATTGCAGCTCAAAAGCTGTCCGTTTTCGATGTTTTTAACGGGTGTGAAAGTGCGTGTTTTCCCATTCACTAACATGTACCGGATGTATAGCATGTCCTCCACTTCAGATTTTTGGTCACGTGGGTGCGGATCTACGCTCCAGTGACCTTTCGTGAAATCACCCTATTCCTTCGCTCCATAGATGCTGCCTCACCCGCCGAGTTTCTCCAGCATTTTTGTCTACCTTCACAATAAAGTAACACATACGTTTTCAACCAGGGTGAGCGATCCCAGTCAAATCAAAGGTAGACAAAAAATGCTGGAGAAACTCAGCGGGTGAGGCAGCATCTACGGAGCGAAGGAAGTAGGCGACGTTTCGGGCCGAGACCCTTCTTCAGACTAATGTCTCAAATCAATTTTTGAGTTCCTTGTATTGAAACAGTATTTGCAGGGTGTTATTTTATTCAATGTCTTCTGGTGATTTGAAACCTTGCCTGACATTTAATAAAAGCTTGTGAGGAAATGTGGGAACGTGGTTCCTGCCAATTTTCGTTAATACGCAGTCTGTCACTTGTAATCTCTCAGCTTATTTCAGAAGGGTTTTATGAATGACAAATATTACTACACGGGTTCATGGCAATTGCAGCAAATCGGTCTGCATTGAAATGTTCATAAGTTTAAATTAAGCTTAAATATAATAATGTCCTTTTAAATGAATTTGTGTCCTTCAAGTCTCCAGGAAACATCGATGTGGTGATTCATCCTAATACAATCACGAGACTCCCCAAAGAGAACCGTCTGGTCAAAGCTGGATCTTAATTAAACTATGTCAGCGGTATGGAGCGGACTTATCCACAATTCGCTGCCTGTCTGCCAAGGGCACAGAGCCTCCCGCAATCTTCCATTGTATGTTTTGTTTCGTTTAGTTTAGAGATACAGCGCGGAAACAGGCCGACCGAGACCCCTCTGACCAGCGATCCCCGCACACTAACACTATCCCACACACGCCAGGGACAATTCACATTTACACCAAGCCAATTAACCGACAAACCTGTACGTCTTTGGAGTGTGGGAGGAAACCGAAGATCTCGGAGAAAACCCACGGGAAGAACGTGCAAACTCCGTATAGACAGCACCCGTAGTTGGGATCGAACCCGGGTCTCGCCTCTGGCGCTGCAAGTGCTATAAGGCAGCAACTCTACCGCTGCGCCACCGTGCCGCCCATCTCTGGCGCATGTACGAATGCATGACACACTGAGGATGGGTCTCGACCCGAAACGTCACCCATTCCATCTCCCCAGACATGCTGTCTCACCCGCTGAGTTACTCCAGCTCTCTGTGTCTATCTTCGGTTTAAACCACCACCTGCAGTTCCTTCCTATGCATGACCCACTTGTACACTTAATACAATTATGATCGACACCTGCAGGGGATGTACAAGGCCCCATATAAACACAAGACTCCCTTCACCCAACAATGCTTCATCCTTCCTGATATACCTTCAGGGTTAAGAATAGTCTATGTTCAGGCTAACCTGCTGGGCTAACATATGTTCCACCAACAGGTCATGTAGCCTTATGGTCCCAAACACTTCCATTGTATTATATCTATCAATCTATCTCTCTAAAGATCCCCCTCTCTCCCTCCCCCTCCCCCTCTCCCCCTCTCCCTCTCTCCCTCTCCCTCTCTCTCTCTCTCTCTCCCTCTCCCTCTCCCTCTCTCCCTCTCCCTCTCCCTCTCTCTCTCCCTCTCCCTCTCTCTCTCCCTCTCTCCCTCTCTCTCTCTCTCCTCCCCCCCTCTCTCTCTCCCTCTCCCCCAATCTCCCCCCCTCTCTCCCCCTCTCTCCCCCTCCTCTCCCTCTCCCTCTCCCTCTCCCTGTCCCTGTCCCTCTCCCTCCCCCTCTCTCTCCCCTCCCTCCCTCCCTTTCCCCCTCTCCTCCTCTCTCCTTCCCTCCCTCTCCATCTTGTCCTTCAATATCCCAACCCTTCATTTCCGTGATAGAACTGCAGGCCATCGATGTCCCTGCGTTTCCGAGACCTCATCCCAGCTGGGAATTCTCAATAAAAATCGTCGATGGCATTCAAAAGGAATGGACTGAGTCTCTTGCCCAGAGTAGGTGAATCGAGGACCAGAGGACATAGGTTTGGACCAGAGGTTTAGGGTGAAAGGGAAAAGATTGAATTGGAATCTTTCACACGAAGGGTGGTGGGTGCATGGAACAAGCTGCCAGAGGAGGTAAGTAGTTGAGGCTGGGACAATCCCAACATTTAAGAAACTGTTAGACAGGTACATGGATAGGACAGGAGGGATATGGAGCAAATGTTAGCAGGTGGGACTAGTGTAGCTGGGACATGGTGACCGGTGTGGGCAAGTTGGGCCGAAGGGCCTGTTTAAGATTAAAAGCAAAACAAAATGAATCTAGTTTCTTCCCGATTTAGAAAGCGGGCAGCTTTGAGAATGAACATATGTATGAAGTGCGTTTTTTTGTGATGCTTGCGAGTATAGCTGAGTGACCGGAGGTAGCAGATGCCTTTCTCAGGAAATAGAAATCAGTATCAGTATGATATCATCAGCAGGGTTGACCTGATGTAGGCACAGAATGCTGGAGTAACTCAGCGGGACAGGCAGCATCTCTGGAGAGAAGGAATGGGTGACGTTTCTGGGTCGACAACCTTCTTCAGGAAAGGAAAACGAGAGACATAGACAGTAATGTAGAGAGGTATAGAACAAATGAATGAAAGATATGCAAAAAAGTCAAAGAAACAGGCCATTGTTTGCTGTTTGCTAGGTGAGAACGAGAAGCTGGTGCGACTTAGGTGGGGGAGGGATGGAGAGAGGGGGAATGCAGGGCTTATTTGAAATTAGAGTCATCAATGGTCATTGTAAGCTGCCCAAGCGAAATACGAGTTACTTCACCATTTTGTGTCTTTGGTTTGAACCAGCGTCTGCCGTTCCTACCTACACTGAGGTGAGAAAAAACCTTTTCACCCAGAGAGTTGTGAATTTGTGGAATTCCCTGCCACAGAGGGCAGTGGAGGCCAAGTCACTGGATGGGTTTAAGAGAGAGTTAGATAGAGCTCTAGGGGATAGTGGAGTCAAGGGATATGGGGAGAAGTCAGGCACGGGTTATTGATAGGGGTCGATCAGCCATGATCGCGACGAATGGCGGTGCTGGCTCGAAGGGCCGAATGGCCTACTCCTGCACCTAATTTCTATGTTTCAATGTTTCTATGTCACAAGCAAGATTGATCTGTCTGCAGGAGTAGGCCATTCGGCCCTTCGAGCCTGCACCGCCATTCAATATGATCATGGCTGATCATCCAACTCAGTATCCTGTACCTGCCTTCTCTCCATACCCCCTGATCCCCTTGGCCACAAGGGCCACATCTAACTCCCTCTTAAATATAGCTAAGATATACCAGCTCCAGGCTGCAGCAATGATACGTGCAACTCAGTCCACCAGGTCAGCACTCCGTGATGTGGCCTTGTTGTCAGCACTTTCACCTTTGACATGGAAGGTCGTGAGTTCAAGTCCAGACCCTGGTCTTAATGTTTCACCCACTTCTGAACTTTGCTCCCTGTAGCAATGAGCAATAATGTTTTCTACACTTTTGTAAAAACCTGATGAGATTATTTTAATTACAACCATGACAGGTTGAGACAGGGTCCATTTCCATTAGTGAATGGATCATGCAGTCAGGGGCACATGGGGCACATCTGGGGCAAAAGAGCTATTGGTAATAAGGGTCTCGACCCGAAACATCACCCATTCCTTCTCTCCAGAGATACTGCCTGAGTTACTCCAGCATTTTGTGTCTATTATTGGTGCTGGGTTATTAGTATCAAGTGGTCTGGGATACAGTGAGAAGCTTTGTACAATGGAGGAAAAATCTTTCCATGCAGTGAATGGCTCTGAACAGCACAACACAATGGGGATAAATGGATATGGATCACATACAGGCAGATGAGATTAGTTCATCTTGACCCTCCATTGTCAGAGTGAGGCCCAGCGCAAATTGAGAGTCGGGAGAAAGGGAAATGAGAGATATATACATGGTACATTGGACAAATGGATGAAAGATATGCAAAAAAGCAAGGATAATCAAGGTGGAGCCCACAATGGTCTATTGTTGGCTGTGGGCTAGGTGATAATGAGTTATAGGGACAGTGAAGCCCAGCAGGACGACAGTGAAACTAGTACGATGACTAGAGTGGGGGAGTGATGGAGAGAGAGGAGAAGCAAGGGTTACACCTCTCAATGTTGGAAACAAATAACTTACTTAATGTTTTATTGCATCTTTACATCTGGCAGTCACAACGGGTGCTTTTAGAAGTGATCTGTTAACTTTGTTTAGTTTCATTTAGAAACATAGAAAATAAGCGAAGGCGTAGGCCATTCGGCGCTTCAAGCCAGCACCGCCATTCAATATGATCATGGCTAGTGTAGTTTAGAGATACAGCATGGAAACAGGCCCACCGAGTCCGCACTGACCAGCGATCCACATTGTCCCTAGTGCCTCAAAACGGCTGGCAGCATCATCAAGGACCCACACCATCCTGGCCACTCACTCATCTCCCCGCTACCTTCAGGTAGAAGGTACAGGAGCCTGAAGACTGCAACGTCCAGGTTCAGGAATAGCTACTTCCCCACAGCCATCAGGCTATTAAACTCACCTCAAACAAAACTCTGATCATGAATAGCCCATTGCACTTTACCTGTTTATTTATGTGTGTGTGTGTATATATATTCAATGGTATATGGACACACTGATCTGTTCTGTATTTATTTATTTATGCCTACTATATTCTGTTGTGCTGAAGCAAAGCAAGAATTTCATTGTCCTATCTGGGACACATGACAACAAACTCACTTGAATCTTGAATAGAAACATAGAAACATAGAAATTAGGTGCAGGAGTAGGCCATTCGGCCCTTCGAGCCTGCACCGCCATTCAATATGATCATGGCTGATCATCCAACTCAGTATCCCGTACCTGCCTTCTCTCCATACCCCCTGATCCCCTTAGCCACAAGGGCCACATCTAACTCCCTCTTAAATATTGCCAATGAACTGGCCTCAACTACCCTCTGTGGCAGAGAGTTCCAGAGATTCACCACTCTCTGTGTGAAAAAAGTTCTTCTCATCTCGGTTTTAAAGGAATTCCCCTTTATCCTTAAGCTGTGACCCCTTGTCCTGGACTTCCCTAACATCGGGAACAATCTTCCTGCATCTAGCCTGTCCAACCCCTTAAGAATTTTGTAAGTTTCTATAAGATCCCCTCTCAATCTTCTAAATTCTAGAGAGTATAAACCAAGTCTATCCAGTCTTTCTTCATAAGACAGTCCTGACATCCCAGGAATCAGTCTGGTGAACCGTCTCTGCACTCCCTCTATGGCAATAATGTCCTTCCTCAGATTTGGAGACCAAAACTGTACGCAATACTCCAGGTGTGGTCTCACCAAGACCCTGTACAACTGTGAATCTTGTCTGTGGGATAGCATTAGTGTGTGGGGACTGCTGGTCAGTACGGACTCGATGGGCCAGAGGGCCTGTTTCCGCGCTGTATCTCTAAACTAAAAATGTAACCTTACAGTCTTATCCCACCTGCAAGTCGGACCAACAAGAGCATAGCATTACTCAAGCGTCCAGTAAAAACAATGTCTCCTTTTGCTTCTATTGACATTAATTGTCCCTTGTTCAATTAAACATTCATTAGCTTTTAAAATTCCTGCTGGTGTGTGGAGCGTGGCGCCCTCATCAAACGAGATGCCAGTGGGAAGTTTGTCCCCATGGTGAATGTTTGTTCCCATTAACTACATAGACTATTATTGTTATTATTGCACTGTTATAGTTTTTGTGTGTGTGTATACGTACGTATGTGTGCCTGTGTGTGTGTGTGTATATATATATATAATAATAATAATAATAATAATAATAATAATAAATTTTATTTATGGGCGCCTTTCAAGAGTCTCAAGGACACCTTACAAAAATTTAGCAAGTAGAGGAAAAACATGTAAGCGGAATGAAATAAATAGTAGAGACATGACTAGTACACAAAGTAAAGACAGAATTCAATTCAAAACACAATATGGGGCAATTCAAGCACAGATGAAAAGGGAGGGGGACATGGGGCTAAGGATAGGCAGAGGTGAAGAGATGGGTATATATATATATATATATATATATATATGTAAAGTAAAGTAAGTAAGTAAGTTTATTGGCCAAGTATTCACAAACAAGGAATATATACACATATTTAAGAAAAACACATATTTAAACACTGTGTATACTGTATATACATACTCACAAACACACACACACACACCATATAACCATATAACAATTACAGCACGGAAACAGGCCATCTCAGCCCTTCAAGTCCGTGCCGAACACTTATTTTCCCCTAGTCCCATCTACCTGCACTCAGACCATAACCCTCCATTCCTTTCCCATCCATATATCTATCCAATTTATTTTTAAATGATAAAATCGAACCTGCCTCCACCGCTTCCTCTGGAAGCTCATTCCACACCGCTACCACTCTCTGAGTAAAGAAGTTCCCACTCATGTTACCCCTAAACGTTTGTCCCTTAATTCCCAAATCATGTCCTCTTGTTTGAATCTTCCCTACTCTCAATGGAAAAAGCTTATCCACGTCAACTCTGTCTATCCCTCTCATCATTTTAAAAGCTCTATTAAGTCCCCCCTTAACCTTCTGCGCTCCAAAGAATAAAGACCCACACACACACACACACACACACACACACACACACACACACACACACACACACACACACACACACACACCCACACCCCACACCCACCCACACACACACACACACACACACACACACACACACACACACACACACACACACACACACACACACACACACACACACACACACACACACACACACACACACACACACACACACACACCACACACCACCCACCCACACACACACACACACACACACACACACACACACACACACACACACCCACACCCACCCACCACACACACACACACACACACACACACACACACACACACACACACACACCCACACCCACCACACACACACACACACACACACACACACACACACACACACACACACACACACACACACACACACACACACACACACACACACACACACACACACACACACACACACACACACACACACACACACACACACACACACACACACACACACACACACACACACACACACACACACACACACACACACACACCACACACACACACACACACTCATTTACCATATTGTAACAGTTTACATATTCTGTTGTGCTGCTGCAAGTAAGGATTTAATTGTTCTACCTGGAACATATGATAATAAAACACTTGACTCTCTGGACTTTAGTAAAGGCCCTAGTTAACTTTGCTTCCACTGCACCTGTATTGAGCTCTGCTCCACTGCCGTTGCATCAGGCGTTGCTAAGCAGAGGTTGTGTTGTAGTGACTGACTGAGGTGAAGAGAATAAAGGCATTGTTGTGGGGTGAGATGATCGCCACGAGCATGGAAGGCAGCCCAGTGCTCTGGAGAGCAGCGGACTGCCTGGTACAGCTCGGCTGGGCAAGGCAGCCCCGTGCACTGAGGAGACAATTTGCCATCGATTTTCCGACACCAACATTTCCCAAAGCATAGAGGCCTTGAGATGCGGTTGGGTTGTGAGTGGACTCTCGGCTTTGTGTAGGCAACTCCAGAATGCCGACTGTTGCTATTGGGAACACAGTTGTTGATCGCAGCAGTAACCACGTGAAAGCAACTTGGCAACCTTACAGACGGATAGACAAGAGAATACAAGCCGGTTGTTTGCTGTGCATTTCGTGAGAGGGACGGGCTTTGTGACCAGCTGGCTGGCGATGGACGTTTAGCTTTAGGAGCAAGCTGGTTTTGACTCATAAGGCGCCAAATGGCTGCTTACTACCGACCCCACACAGCGAATGTGAGTATATGGGTCCACATGGACTGTGTCCTCTTTGGCTCGGATATCCATTGCCTTGCAAAATGTTTCAGTGAACTTGGAGATAACTTATCCAGAATAACTTAGGTCATCTAAGACTGAGGTGAGAAAAAAACTTTTGAGTTGTGAGTTTGTGGAATTCCCTGCCACAGAGGGCAGTGGAGGCCAAGTCACTGGATGGATTTAAGAGAGAGTTAGATAGAGCTCTAGGGGCTAGTGGAGTCTAGGGATATGGGGAGAAGGCAGGCACGGGTTATTGATTGGGGACGATCAGCCATGATCACAATGAATGGCGGTGCTGGCTCGAAGGGCCGAATGGCCTCCTCCTGCGTCTATTTTCTATGTTTCTATGTTTTCTAAACCATTCATGATTAGCAACTCCATGTTCCATTATAGTCCTTCATAATGAATAACCTGTAAAGGTATTATATTCATGCCCCTGTCCCACTTAGGAAACCTGAACGGAAACCTCTGGAGACTTTGCGCCCCACCCAAGGTTTCCATGCAGTTCCCAGAGGTTGCAGGTGGTTGCTGGAGGTTGCAGGTAGTGGAAGCAGGTAGGGAGACTGACAAAAACCTCCGGGAACCGCACAGAAACCTTGGGTGGGGCGCAAAGTCTCCAGATGTTTCCGTTCAGGTTTCCTAAGTGGGACAGGGGCATTAGATATAGGTCTTCGGATTGACAGGATCAAGCGATATGGGGAACAAGCAGGAACGGGGTACTGATTCTGGATGATCAGCCATGATTGTATTGAATGGCGGTGAAGGGCCGAATGGCCTACTCCAACTATTTTTCTGTTATACTAGCCCCACCGGCCTGCGTTTGGTCCATATCCCTCCCGATGGTAAGACATACTGTAAGGAAACTAAAGGGGTTTTATAACAATCGAGTATTTCATGTCCACTATACCGATTACTTTTCAGAGGTAAATGCTTCATTTTGTCTGACCGACTTTCCCGTTTCTTTTCCAGCTCCTGAAGGAGAGAGTGAATTTTCCGCCTTATGATGCGCTGGCACAAGTACTCCCAGAATATGACTACCTCTTCCGTGCCACAAGTCCAAAGGAAAGTCCGAAGATGGCAACGAGGAGCCACCAGTCACCAGTCAGAGCTCCTGAACCACTTCAGACCCAAGACCCTGTTTTGTTCTCTCCAAAAAGGTGGGGTTTTAATAATAATAATAATAATAATAATTTTATTTATAGAGCACTTTAAAAGCAAACATAGCTGCAACAAAGTGCTGTACATCACTAATCATTGACAAAAAAGTTAATACACACCAAAAATAACAATCAAAAGAAATAGTAGGAAAAGACATGTAAAATAAAGAAACATCAAAAGCACCACAAACAGAAGCAAAGCCTCAGGCATGGTCAAAAGCCAGGGAGTACAAATGTGTTTTAACACTGGATTTGAAGATGGACAGTGAGGGGGCCTGTCTGATGTGCAACGGCAGGGTTGTCCAACGCATGTCCAGTGCGCGCGGGTCCATGGCGGCACGGTGGTGCAGCTGGTAGACCCGGGTTCGATCCTGACCACGGGTGCTGTCTATGTGGAGTTTGCATGTTCTCCCAGTGACCGCGTGGGTTTCCTCCGGGTGCCCCGGTTTCTTCCGACATCCCAAAGACGTGCGGGTTTGTAGGTTATTTGACCACTGTGATTGAAAAAGCTCCATCTTTGCAGTCTGATCACCCACAAGGTTTGGTGGAGAATCTTCCAGTGTATTGCATCATATGTTGGCCATATTGGGAGATGCCTTCATCGGTATAATCCAGGCTCCTGTTCCTCTCTCTGAGTTCCTTCCACCCGGTGGTGGGATCTGCTTCATCCAGGGTTGCCAACTGTTCCGTATTAGCCGGGACATCCCGTATATTGGGCTAAATTGGTTTGTCCCGTACGGGACCGCCCTTGTCCCGTATTTGACCGCTGCTACTCGGGTTGAGGGGACCGTCGGGCCGATGTAGTGCAGCCCATGGAGTGCAGCAGCAGCAGCAGCAGCGTCTCGCCCGTGGCCCCGTCGGTCGGTCAGCTGTCCGACCTTCGGACCTTCGCTATTATGCCCACACCACTACCACCACCCCTCCTTCTCACGGCCGATCAACAAATCCAGTGTTAAAACACATTTGTACTCCCTGGCTTTTGACCATGCCTGAGGCTTTGCTTCTGTTTGTGGTGTTTTTGATGTTTCTTTATTTTACATGTCTTTTCCTACTATTTCTTTTGATTGTTATTTTTGGTGTGTATTAACTTTTTTGTCAATGATTAGTGATGTACAGCACTTTGTTGCAGCTATGTTTGTTTTTAAAGTGCTCTATAAATAAAATTATTATTATTATTATTATTATGAGTTGGACGGGGCGTCGGACTTTGCGCGCGATGTCCAGAACTCCTCAGCTGTCCCGCCGGCTGGACTTTGTGTGTGCAGACCAGCACCCGGAGCCAACTCATCATTCACCCACCCAGCCACGGCCCAGTCGGGCAACGAATTGCCGTGGGGAATTTGTCCCGTATTTTGATCTTTTGTCCCTTATTTGGGAGTGGGAACGCTGGCGAACCCTGGCCGCACCTGTCCTTGATGGTGTTGCCATTGGAAAGAAGGGGTTGCTACAGACTTGACTCAAAGCAGTTCCGAGGTTTGAATCTCTTTCTTGTTCTGCAGGGTGGCCGTGACTGAGGACAACGTTGGAAACAATGAAGTCGTTCACCACGAAGGCCAGGTGAGTGTGCCTGCGCAAGGCAGATACTCGGAGCAAGGTCATCCCCTCTGTAGGGAAGATAGCATTGAGCTGGAGAGAGTGCAGGAAAAAGCTCACAAGATACTTCCAGTATTCAAGGGACTGACATAGGGTGAGGTTGAATGAGCTAGGATTTTATTCCATGGAATGTAACATGCTGAGGGATGGCTTTACGGAGGAACTGCAGATGCAGAGAGAGTTATGTACAGGTCTTACGGCTAACGGAACCAAGGGATATGGGGAGGCAGCAGAAACTGGGTCCTGATTCTGAATGATCGGCCATGATCATTTTTCACACAGAGAGTGGTGAATCTGTGGAACTCTCTGCCACAGAAGGTAGTTGAGGCCACAGTTCATTGGCTATATTTAAGAGGGAGTTAGATGTGGCCCTTGTGGCTAAAGGGATCAGGGGGTATGGAGAGAAGGCAGGTATGGGATACTGATCAGCTATGATCATATTGAATGGCGGTGCAGGCTTGAAGGGCCGAATGGCCTACTCCTGCACCTAATTTCTATGTTTCTATGCGGGTTTACACCAAAGATAGTCACAAAATGCTGCAGTCTGAAGAAGGGTCTCGACCCGAAACATAGAAATTAGGTGCAGGAGTAGGCCATTCGGCCCTTCGAGCCTGCACCGCCATTCAATATGATCATGGCTGATCATCCAACTCAGTAACCTGTACCTGCCTTCTCTCCATACCCCCTGATCCCTTTAGCCACAAGGGCCACATCTAACTCCCTCTTAAATATAGCCAATGAACTATGGCCTCAACTACATTCTGTGGCAGAGAGTTCCAGGGTTCGATCCCGACTACGGTTGCTGCCTGCACGGAGTTTGCACGTTCTCTCCGTGACCGTGTGGGTTTTCGTCCGAGATCTTCGGTTTCCTCCCACGCTCCATAGACGTGCAGGTTTGTAGGTTAATTGGCTTGGTGTAAGTGTAAAACTGTCCCTAGGGTGTGTAGGATGGTGTTAATGTGCTGGGATCGCTGGTCGATGCGGACTCGGTGGGCCAAAGGGTCTTTTTCCCCCCCACTGTATCACTAAACTAAATGAAACAACCCGACTGTGACCATTTGTAACCTCCTCCTGTTACAGCGGGCAGCTCCAGGCAGCTGACACTGTGAGGGCAAGATACACTCTCTCTGCAAACGTCAAACCCTTACCCACCCCGTTCTCTCAGAGTAAACGAGGTACAAGATTTATCCCCATTCTGTCCCAGAGAATTGGTTTAATTAGTTCAATTCATTAATATCATTGTAAACTTAATTTGATTGCCAATCATGGGAATTAATAGCTGAACATGCACTTAGGGGGTTGTTTAATAGAGCACTATATTCATTTAACCCTCTTAGAGTGGTTGGTGAACAGCATAAAAGGCCGGAGATAACACATGGGATATTAAGCAAAATTGACAGGGTATTCCATTAACCTATAATTTGATCTATTAGTTGTACATATATAATCTCCTATATATATTTTTTTGTTGTATAGAAACATAGAAACATAGAAATTAGGTGCAGGAGTAGGCCATTCGGCCCTTCGAGCCTGCACCGCCATTCAATATGATCATGGCTGATCATCCAACTCACTATCCCGTAGATTACACAAAAAAGCTGGAGAAACTCAGCGGGTGCAGCAGCATCTATGGAGTGAAGGAAATAGGCAACGTTTCGGGCCGAAACCCTTCTTCAGACTCAGAGCAATCTTCCTGCATCTAGCTCAGTATCCCGTACCTGCCTTCTCTCCATACCCTCTGATCCCCTTAGCCACAAGGGCCACATCTAACTCCCTCTTAAATATAGCCAATGAACTGTGGCCTCGACTACCCTCTGTGGCAGAGAGTTCCAGAGATTCACCACTCTCTGTGTGAAAAACGTTCTTCTCATCTCGGTTTTAAAGGATTTCCCCCTTATCCTTAAGCTGTGACCCCTTGTCCTGGACTTCCCCAACATCGGGAACAATCTTCCTGCATCTAGCCTGTCCAACCGCTTAAGAATTTTGTAAGTTTCTATAAGATCCCCCCTCTCAATCTTCTAAATTCTAGAGAGTATAAACCAAGTCTATCCAGTCTTTCCTCATAAGACAGTCCTGACATCCCAGGAATCAGTCTGGTGAACCTTCTCTGCACTCCCTCTATGGCAATAATGTCCTTCCTCAAATTAGGAGACCAAAACTGTACACAATACTCCAGGTGTGGTCTCACCAAGACCCTTTACAACTGCAGTAGAACCTCCCTGCTCCTATACGTATATATTGTATGTTGTACAAATATCAGAAAGAGGTTGTTCAGGACATCATTTTGGTTTAGTTTAAGAGATACAGCGCGGAAACAGGCCATTCGGCCCACCGCGTCCACGATCCCGCACATTAATACTATCCTACACACACTAGGGACAATTTACATTTACACCAAGCCAAATAACCCACAACCCTGTGGGTCTTTGGAGTGTTGGAGGAAACCAAAGATCTCGGAGAAAACCCACGCAGGTCACGGGGAGAACGTACAAACTCCGTACAGACAGCGCCTGTAGTCGGGATCGTACCTGGGTCGCTAGTGCTCTAAGGCAGCAACTCTACCGCTGTGCCACTGTGCTACTCGACTAAAGAAGGGTCCCGACCCGAAATGTCATCTCTCCCTGTTCTCCGGTGATGCCGTCAGACCCCCTATGAGTTACTCCAGCACTCTGTGCCGTTTTCTGCAAACCAGCACCTGCAGTTCCTTGTGTACTCCGAACTACTCCGAGGTTTTGCGACCCATTAGATTGTAAAGAGCTCCATAGAAAACAGGTGCAGGAGTAGGCCATTTGGCCCTTCGAGCCAGCACCGCCATTCAATGTGATCATGGCTGATCATCCCCAATCAGTACCCTGTTCTGAAGAAGCGTTTTGGCCCGAAACGTTGCCTATCTCCTTCGCTCCATGGATGCTGCTGCACCCGTTGAGTTTCTCCAGCATTTTTGTGTACCCCCGTTCCTGCCTTCTCCCCATATCCCCTAACTCCACTATGTTTAAGAGCCCTATCTAGCTTGCTCTTGAAAGCATCCAGAGAACCTGCCTCCACCGCCCTCTGAGGCAGAGAATTCTGCAGACTCACCACTCTCTGTGTGAGAAAAAGTGTTTCCTCGTCTCCGTTCTAAATGGCTTACCCCTTATTCTTAAACTGTGTGTGGCCCCTGGTCCTGGACTTCCCCAACACCGGGAAGAAGGGTTTCGGCCCGAAACGTTGCCTATTTCCTTTGCTCCATAGATGCTGATGCACCCGCTGAGTTTCTCCAGCTTTTTTGTGTAACCTTCGATTCTCCAGCATCTGCAGTTCCTTCTTAAACACCGGGAACATGTTTCCTGCCTCTAATCTCAAAGGCTTTCAAATCGCAGAGGGGTAGTGTCGATGTAAATCCTTCCTCCAATGTATACAACCTGCGGGATACATTCCCGAGGGACATTTAGTCTTCCGTTCATTAGCTCAGTGTGGCAGTTGTGTACATAAGCAGCTGCCTGTTGTACAGGTGGAGAGAGACGTTGATATGGCAATGATGTGTGATAATATCATGTACCTCATTTCCTGCTCTGATGTCTGTGTTCTCGGCAATTCGCGCAGTTTTATGACAAGCTGACAGCTTAATTTTATTATTCCAGCCTCACTGAAACCATTTCAACGCACCTCAACCCCATTAAAGCCCCTGTCGCACTTAGGAGACCTGAACAGCAACCTCTGGAGACCTTGCCCGCCACCCAAGGTTTCCATGAGGTCTCAGGAGGTTTTGGTCACTCTCCCTAATGGTTGAAAGTGGTTTCCGCGTGCTCGAGGCTTCATCTAGGTCGCTGCTATTTTTTCATCACTGGCCTCGACTAAAAATAGGTTGCCGTTTTAAAAATCGATCATCTGTTACTTGCAGGTCTTGTCGAACCCGGTTTTCTTCACGGTCGGGGAAGGTTTTCAACATGTGTGTGGGAGGTGGTAGGAGGTTGCAGGTCACCTCGACCTGGATTTTTTTTTGGGTGGTGGGCAAAGTCACCAGAGGTTGCTGTTTAGGTCTCCTAAGTGGGACAGGGGCATTATTCTTCTCCTCTTCCCAGAGACCTGTCTTTCCCATTTTTAAATTTCAGTTTTCCACTGCTTGCACTTCTCGTAATTTCCAGCCCCCGTGACGTTCCCACCGCGCCGTCGGTCCCGGGTTCGAGCGAGAGCGTATCTCCACCAAAGACCCGGACCTCCATCTGTGCTCTTGTGCTCACCCGACTGATCTTCACTCCTGATACCAGATAATTGAATGCAGACCGAGCATCGCATCGCATCACCTTCTCTTCATGCGTGGCAGCTGAGACTAACTGATGGACTGCTCGGACATCGGGAACAAAGAGCCCGCGCATAATGTAACGAGGACGGAGAGCCTTAAGTGAATTTAATGTCCTAATCCAATCTCAGAGTTATGATGATATTGGTAAACCAAAGGAGACTGCCTTTGATGATTTATGCTGTCATTTGAGCGCCTTGATTAGATCATCAACTCATAATTCATTTTGAGATAATCACGAGGGACAAGGTTGTCCTGTCTAGTTTTGTTTGAAGCCGGATATTCACCCGTGGTGTTGCTTATGGCCACGTCTCCGAAACGTGCTCTTAAACGTGCTATTGCCATAGAGGGAGTGCAGAGACGGTTCACCAGACTGATTCCTGGGATGTCAGGACTGTCTTATGAAGAAAGACTGGATAGACTTGGTTTGTACTCTCTAGAATTTAGAAGATTGAGAGGGGATCTTATAGAAACTTACAAAATTCTTAAGGGGTTGGACAGGCTAGATGCAGGAAGATTGTTCCCGATGTTAGGGAAGTCCAGGACAAGGGGTCACAGCTTAAGGATAAAGGGGGAAATCCTTTAAAACCGAGATGAGAAGAACTTTTTTTTTCACACAGAGAGTGGTGAATCTCTGGAACTCTCTGCCACAGAGGGTAGTTGAGGCCAGTTCATTGGCTATATTTAAGAGGGAGTTAGATGTGGCCCTTGTGGCTAAGGGGATCAGGGGGTATGGAGAGAAGGCAGGTACGGGATACTGAGTTGGATGATCAGCCATGATCATATTGAATGGCGGTGCAGGCTCGAAGGACGGAATGGCCTACTCCTGCACCTAATTTCTATGTTTCTATGTTTCTATGTCCATCAATGGTCTCTGTGGTGGAAGCCAGGGAATAGCCTGATGTTAGAAGAATGGAAAGTGTTAGAATCTATCACTGAGGAAGTTAGAAAATGGTCATCGCCTTGTGCAGAGAGGCACAAAACGCTGGAGCAATTCAGCCGGACAGGCAGCATCTTTGGGGAGAAGGAACGGGTAATGTTTCGGAGGCAGGGTCTCGACCCGAAACGTCATCCAGAGATGCTGCCGGTCCCGCCGAGTTCCTCCAGCACTTTGTTCAACATCAACCGACTCCAACTGGTCCAGAATGCAGCCGCCCCGACTCATCACACCAAATCCTGGCATCACATCACCCCAGTCCTCAAAGAACTTCACTGCCTTCCCATTTCCCACCGGATCAACTACAAAATCCTGGTCCTCATCTACAAAGCCCTCCGCTATCTGGCCCCCCCTTATCTCACTGACCTCCTCTCCCCCTACCAACCCTCACGGTCCCTCAGATCCACATCAGCCGGTCTCCTCTCCATTCTGAAATCCAACCTCTGCACATTTGGAGACAGAGCCTGTTCCAGGGCAGCTCCCAGGCTCTGGAACTCCCTCCGACAATTGACCCGAACTTCTGAGTCCCTCACCATCTTCCAGTCCCGCCTCAAGACCCATCTCTTCACCTCTGCATACCCTTAGCCCCACGTCCCCCTCCCCTTTGCATCTTACTGCTCCATTGTGTTTTGTTCTTGATTCACCATGTAAAGCGGCATTGAGTCCTTGAAAAGCACTATACAAATAAAATGTATTATTGTTATTATTATTATTAAACAGGCATCTGCTGTCCCTTCCAACACAGTGAACTGTGCAGAGTTAAGATGCATTTCTGAAAAGAAAATTGTGGTTAACTAATCTACCAGAGGTTTAGTAGGTGTAACTAGTACTAGATAAGGGGGCAGTGAGTTGTTGTGATTGGTTTTGGTAAAATTGCAAATTGCCCCTAGTGTGTAGGATAGTGCTTGTGTACGGGGTGATCGTGGTTGGCACAGACTCGCTGGGCCGAAGGGCCTGTTTCCACACTGTATCTCTAAACTAAACTAAGCTGCCCGAATGAAATATGAGGTGCTGTTCCTCCAATTTGCGCTGGGCCTCACTCTGACAGTGGAGGAGGCCCAGGACAGAAATGTCAATGTGGGAATGGGAGGGGGAGTTAAAGTGTTTAGCAACCGGGAGATCAGGTAGATTTAGGCGGACTGAGCGGAGGTGTTCGGCAAAACGATCGCCGAGCCTCCACTTGGTCTCGCCGATATGTAGGATTCCGTACCTGTATTCAAGAGAGAGTTAGATATAGCTCTTGGGGCTAACGGAATCAAGGGATATGGGGAAAAAGCAGGAACGGGGCACTGATTCTGGATGATCAGCCATGATCGTATTGAATGGCGGTGTTGGCTCGAAGGGCCGAATGGCCTACTCCTGCAACTACTTTCTATGTCTATGCTTCTATGACCAGCAGATACAGTAGATGAGGTTGGAGGAGGTGCAGGTGAACCTCTGCCTCATCTGATAAGGTGATGGATGATGTTTCAGTCTGAAGGAGAGTCCCGACCCGAAACGTCGACTTATCCATGTTCTCCACAGATACTGCTTGACCCACCCAGTTATTCCAACAATTTGTGTCCTTCTTTGTAAAGCATCACCTGTAGTTCCTTGTGTCCGAGTCTCATGCAACCAACTCAACTACCTCCTCCGGCAGCTCGTTCCTTGCACGCACCACTTCCATTTTCCTTTGAAATGGTGAAATATGTTTTCAGATTCAGATTCAGATTCAATTTTAATTTGTCATTGTCAGTGTACAGTACAGAGACAACGAAATGCATTAGACAATGAAATGCATTTCGGGGCGAAATGCACAAAATTAGGCAACGAAATGCATGTAAAGGTGACCCAGTGGCGTGATGGTTGAGCCACCTTACAGCACCAGAGGCCTGGCTCCCATCCGGAGTCATTGTGGGAGCTTGTACGTTCTCCCTGTGACCTCGTGGGTTTACTCCGGGTGCTCAGGTTACCTCCTACATTCCAAAACGTCCAGGTTCCTCGGTTAATTGACCTCCATATATTGTCCTTGGTGCGTAGGGGAGAACTAGTATACTGGTGAATGCGGTAGGTACGGACTCGGTGGGCCGAAGGGCCTGTTTCAACGCTGTATCTCTATCGTACACATTTAGTCCTGCCCCCTGTACCACCAGTCCAGTGACACAACCTCTCTTCTGCTGCACCCTATTCCTCATCAACCACGAATATCTAAAGGCAGCATCTCCAGAGAGACAGAATGGGCGCCGTTTCGGGTCGAGACCCTTCTGCAAAACAAAAGAAGGTCTGAAAAAGCATTTCGATCCGAAAAGTCGCCCATTCATTCCCTCCAGAGTTGCCGCTTGTCCCGCCGAGTTAGTCCAGCGTTTTATGTCTACTACCTTTGATGTAAACCAGGATCTGCAGTTCGTTCCAACACATGAAAATCTGAAGGCGATCATCGATGGGCTTGGACACGCTAGAGGCAGGAAACACGTTCCCGATGTTGGGGGAGTCCAGAACCAGGGGCCACACACGGGGCGTTTCAGAATAAGGAGTAAGCCATTTAGAACGGAGATGAGGAAACACTTTTTCTCACAGAGAGTGGTGACTGTGGAATTCTCTGCCTCAGAGGGCGGTGGAGGCAGGTTCTCTGGATACTTTCAAGAGAGAGCTAGATAGGGCTCTTAAAGATAGTGGAGTCAAGGGAGAAGGCAGGAACTGGGTACTGATTGGGGATGATCAGCCAATTCAAACAAGGGGACAATTCAAACAAGGGGACATGACATGAGAATTAAGGGACTGAAGTTTAGGGGTAACATGAGGGGGAACTTCTTTACTCAGAGAGTGGTAGCTGTGTGGAATGAGCTTCCAGTGAAGGTGGTGGAGGCAGGTTCGTTTTTTATCATTTAAAACTAAATTGGATAGTTATATGGATGGGAAGGGAATGGAGGGTTATGGTCTGAGCGCAGGTATATGGGACTAGGGGAGATTATGTGTTCGGCACGGACTAGAAGGGTCGAGATGGCCTGTTTCCGTGCTATAATTGTTATATGGTTATATGGTTATCATATTGAATGGCGGTGCTGGCTCGAAGGGCCGAATGGCCTACTCCTGCACCTATTGTCTATTGTCCGTAACAGGGCAAAGTGTGCCCATTATGATGGCATTTGCATTTACATTGGGTCGATATGGGCACATCTTAACGAGCGTCTCACAGTGAGGGAACGGGACCTGCAGTCACAGGGAGGGTGTGGTGTCTGGTCCGAACCGCAGTGACTGAGTGACGGTGCAGCGAGCTCCCGTGGCTGCATTGTTTCATGCAACAGAAGTCTACTAGCTCCTCCAAATGGCCGCATAAGGCATAGCACAGCCCCAACTGTGGAATTGAAACACTGCAGAGGGAGCACCACTTGCTGCTCGGTTGTGGTGATCAGTTCACAGGCTCATGAGTTCAAGCAGCAGATTTAGGCCATTCGGCCCATCAAGTCTACTCCACCATTCATTCATGTTGTTGTGTGTTCCATGCAGCCAGATCTTATGCTGTTCGTTATCCCGCTATTTTGCTCTCATGCCTCTTCTGTCATAAGTTTGTGTGACGGGAGCAGAAGTAAAGGGCTGTCCCACTGTCCGAGCTAATTCAAGAGCTCTCCCGAGTTTCCCCGGGATTCGAACTCGGAGAATTACGGTAATGGCCGCACGTGGGTACTCGGGGCTCTCGTGGACATTTTTCAACATGTTGAAAAATCTTCAAGAGCTTACCGCGTTTCCCGAGTGCCTGCCGTTAGCGTTGCGAGCCGCTAATAGACGTCCCGCGCTCCGGCGTACATTCTACGTACTTACCACGAGTTTGATTTATTTTTTAAACTCGGGAGAGCTCTTGAAATTACCTCGTACAGTGGGACAGCCTCTTTTGGCCATTCGGCCCTTCAAGTCTACTCCGCCATTCAATCATGGCTGATCTATCTCTCCCTCCTAACCCAATTCCCCTGCCTTCTCCCCATAGTGGCCTCCCCTTTATTCTTAATTTAGGACTGAGATGAGGAAAAACATTTTCACCCAGAGAGTTGTGAATCTGTGGAATTCTCTGCCACAAACGGCAGAGGAGACCAATGCACTGGATGTGAGTTAGATTTAGAGTGAGTTAGATTTAGAGTGAGTTAGATTTAGAGTGAGTTAGATTTAGAGTGAGTTAGATTTAGAGTGAGTTAGATTTAGAGTGAGTTAGATTTAGAGTGAGTTAGATTTAGAGTGAGTTAGATTTAGAGTGAGTTAGATTTAGAGTGAGTTAGATTTAGCTGTTAGGGTTAAATGAATCAAGGGATATAGGGGGGAAAAGCAGGAACGGGGTACTGATTTTAAATGATCAGCCATGATCATATTAAATGGCGGTGCTGGCTCGAAGGGCCGAGTGGCCTACTCCTGCACCTATTTTTCTATGTTTCTATGAATGTATGTTTTTCTGCGTTTGTGTGTGTTTCATGGACAGTATGTGTTTGTGTCAGGGTGAGTGTGTGTGTGTGTGCTTGTGAGTGTGTGTGCTGTATATATGCGCAGGACTGTGTGTTTCTCTGTGTACGTGCGTGTTTTGTGTGCAGGATATGTTTGTCTCGGCGAGCATGTCTTTGTGTGTATCTGTATCTCTGGTAAATATATCGGCCTCTGAGTATGTCCCAGACGGACAGGCAGCCGAGACGCCCATCCGTTTAATATTCAATGCGTTCAGACCCCAGCTAGGCGTGTGACCCACATGATTGCTGTTATTTCAGCTGCATCATGAGCAGAGTCTTGCAGAGCCCTGCGTTTGATTGAGGTTCTATCTCTGGTGTAATCATGATTCTCCCCTGCAAACATTTCAATTAGAAATGCAATTTCACTGCCGGGGCCCAGGGGATGTCCGCAGAAGCCTTCAATCAGCCGTCGATAATCACCCGGGCTGCCAGTCCGCAGCCTGGAATACACTAAAGATATTAGCAGCTCCCGCGTCCTCTGCTCATTTAATGCTGAACAAATGGCGACAATTTGGGGCAAAATGAGCAAGTTTCCTTTTTGTTAAATGCCCAGAATGTGAACTAAACCACAGCGAAATAACAGGCCGATCTTTAAGCATGAGGATGCCATTTAGTAAGTATGTAATAGAAACATAGAAACATAGAAATTAGGTGCAGGAGTAGGCCATTCGGCCCTTCGAGCCTGCACCGCCATTCAATATGATCATGGCTGATCATCCCCAATCAGTACCCCGTTCCTGCCTTCTCCCTTGACTCCGCTATCTTTAACAGCCCTATCCAACTCTCTCTTGAAAGTATCCAACTCAGTATCCCGTACCTGCCTTCTCTCCATACCCCCTGATCCCCTTAGCCACAAGGGCCACACCTAACTCCCTCTTAAATATAGCCAATGAACTGTGGCCTCAACTACCCTCTGTGGCAGAGAGTTCCAGAGATTCACCACTCTCTGTGTGAAAAAAGTGCTTCTCATCTCGGTTTTAAAGGATTTCCCCCTTATCCTTAAGCTGTGACCCCTTGTCCTGGACTTCCCTAACATCGGGAACAATCTTCCTGCATCTAGCCTGTCCAACCCCTTAAGAATTTTGTAAGTTTCTATAAGATCCCCCCTCAATCTCCTAAATTCTAGAGAGTATAAACCAAGTCTATCCAGTCTTTCTTCATAAGACAGTCCTGACATCCCAGGAATCAGTCTGGTGAACCGTCTCTGCACTCCCTCTATGGCAATAATGTCCTTCCTCAGATTTGGAGACCAAAAGTAAGTAAGTCAGTTTTATTTATTTATATAGCTCGTTTTAAGTCAACTCGCAATGACACCAAAGTGCTTTACATAAAATAGATAGTACGTTTCCATAGAAAAAGGTTAAAAAATGAAAGAACATGGACACAACACGTTATAGAGTTCAACACAAACATCCCTCCCCCCCCACAGCAGAATCAAAAATGTCCACTGTGGGGAAAGGAATCAGAAAGAGGTCCTCTTCCTCTGTGAAACACCCGAGGTGTCCCTTGAAATCGAAGATAGACACAAAATGTTGGATTAGCTTTGCCACAGAAGGCTCTTGATCCGAAGTCAGTGGATGTACAGTATTCAAGGCAGAGATAGACCGATTCTTCAATAGTACGGGTGTCAGAGACTATGGGGCGAAGGCAGGAGAATGGGGTTAGGATGGCGAGATAGATCAGCCATGATTGAATGGCGGAGTAGACTTGATGGGCCGAATGGCCTAATGCTACTATCTCTTATGATCGTATGAACTCAGCGGGTCAGACAGCATCTCTAGGGTAAAGGAATAAGTGATGTTTTGGGCTGAGACCCTTCTTCAGTCAGAAATGTCACCCATTCCTTCTCTCCAGAGATGCTGCCTGTCCCGCTGAGTTACTCCAGCTTTTTGTGACTATTTTGTGTCTACGGTTTAAACCAGCATCTGCAGTTCCGTCCGACACATAACCCTTCAAATGTGCTCGCCGGTTTAGTGAGATCATGCCGGGGCTGCCATCGAGTTCTGTATATCCCTGATCCCTCGATTCCGTTGATCTATATGATATGGGCGGCACGGTGGCGCAGCGGTAGAGTTGCCGCCTTTACAACGCTTGCAGCGCCAGAGACCCGGGTTCGTTCCCGACTACAGGTGCTGTCTGTGTGGAGTTTGTCCGTTCTCTCTGTGACCTGCGTGGGTTTTCTCCGAGATCCTCGGTTTCCTCCCACACTCCAAAGACGTACAGGTTTGTAGGTTAATTGGTATAAGTGTGAATTGTCCCTAGTGTGTTGCGGTTGTGTTAATGTGCGGGGATCATAGAAACATAGAAAATAGGTGCAGGAGTAGAGGCCATTCGGCCCTTCGAGCATTCAATATGATCATGGCTGATCATCAAACTCAGTATCCCGTACCTGCCTTCTCTCCATACCCCCTGATCCCTTTAGCCACAAGGGCCACATCTAACTCCCTCTTAAATATAGCCAATGAACTGTGGCCTCAACTACCTTCTGTGGCAGAGAATTCCACAGATTCACCACTCTCTGTGTGAGAAAAATGTTTTCCTCATCTCGGTCCTAAAAGATTTCCCCCTTATTCTTAAACTGGGACCCCTAGTTCTGGACTTCCCCAACATCGGGAATAATCTTCCTGCATCTAGCCTGTCCAACCCCTTAAGAATTTTGTAAGTTTCTATAAGACCTCCCGTCAATCTTCTAAATTCTAGCGAGTACAAGCCGAGTCTATCCAGTCTTTCTTCATATGAAAGTCCTGACATCCCAGGAATCAGTCCTGGTCGGTGTGGACTGGGTGGACCAAAGGGCCTATCTCTAAACTATCTGCCACGGGTACAAAGGAACAATTTTGTATTGTGGCATGCTATCCAGTCAACAGAAAGACTATACATGATTACAATCAAGCCGTCCACAGTGTATAGATACGGGATAAAGGTTTAGTGCAAGGTAAAGTCCGATTAAAGATAGTTTGAAGGTCTCCAATGTGGTAGATGGGAGATCAGGACGTCTCACCAACTGGAGAGCAGTCCTGACCTCCCATCTACCTCATTAGGGACCTAACGCGGAAACAGGCCCTTCAGCCCACCGAGTCCGCGCCGACCAGCGATCCCTGCACACTACCACTGCCCGATACATTAGGGACAATTTACAATTTTTACCAAAAACCTTTTATCTTTGCTCCATAGATGCTGCTGCACCCGCTGAGTTTCTCCAGCTTTTTTGTGTACCTTTGATTTTCCAGCATCTGCACAGTTCCTTCTTAAACAACCTACAAACCTGCACGTCTTTGGAGTGTGTGGGAGGAAACCGGAGCTCCTGTTGAAAACCCACGCGGTCATGTACAAACTCAGGCAGCAGAACGTACCAATGTACAGACAGCACTCGTAGTCAGGATCGAACCCGGGTCTCTGGCACTGTAAGGCGGCAACTCTACCGCTGGGCCATCATGCCTCCCCTCCATTATTGCTGGGGTATTGGACCAGTAGGGGGAACTAGGGCTGAATGGCCTGAGTGTACACTGTACCATGTAATTAGTTCCATTGATTTTCTCTTGCTGAAGCCCAATATATATTTCCTTCCAGAGTTCATTTCTGTAGGTCAAACTTGTATCTGCTGCAGGCATTATGACTTTTGATTTCTGTAATTCCATAATTTTCTTCTTCTGGTTTAAATTTAATAAATGCTGATTTGTTATGAATATTAACCACATCTTTGGAGAGTTGTAGCTGGCGGCGTGCATTTCCAGTCAGGTGGAAGGAATGTCTCATCCCATTTTCTACCATTTGTGCGTTTGGCCAGCTTTGTGTTAGAATCTTCCGAAGAACAAGAAACTATTTTACGTGCGTGTGCGTGTGCGTGTGCGCGTGCGTGTGCGTGTGTGTAATATGCTTCTATGCAAGTCTTTGGTTTTCTGTCTAAATATCTGTTTTTTGTGTACAGTATGTATTTGCCAGTAGGTGCGTGAGTGTGAGTGTGTGTGAGTGTGCAAACGTACCCACGATTGTGTGTTTTTCTGTGTATGTGTGTGTGTTTTGGGTACAGTATATGAATCTGTAGGCGTGTGTGTGTGTGTGTGTGTGTGAGTGTGAGTGTGCGTGTGACAATGATACATTTCTGTGTATGTGTGTTTTATGGACAGTACATGTTTGTGGCGGGGTTGAGTGTGTATGTGCGTGTGTATATATGCGCGGAATTGTGTATTTCTCTGTGTATGTGCGTGTTTTGTGCTCAGATTTTTAATTGTTAAACACACGTTGATTTTATACATGTTTAAGAAGGAACTGCAGATATATATATGCTGCCTCACCCGCTCAGCTTTGCCACCATTTTTGTCTACCTTTGGTTTCATACATAGTTTTTTTGTTTTATTATTTTAGAAGTTAAAATCAAAACAGAAGGGGAGAGTGCTTTGAGAGAAAAAAAATTGATAAAGTTAGTTTGATTAGTAATTAATATGCGTAGCACCACTTTCTGTACCTACAAAAAAAACCCACTGTGCATTTAGTGTGGGTGTGTGGATTTGTGTCTGTATGACTGTGTGTGTCTGCGTATGTGCGTGTATGTGTGTCTGCGTGTGTGTCTGCGTGTGTGTATGTGCATCTGTATGTGTGCATGTGTGTGCGTGCGACTGTGTGTGTGTGTGTGTGGCTACGTGTATTCATATGTGTGTGCGCGTGTCTGTGTATATTTGTGTGTGTTTCTGCGTAGGTGTGTGTGTGTCTGCGTATGTGCGTGTATGTGTGTCTACGTGTCTGTGTATGTGCGTCTGTATGTGTGCATGTCTCTGTGCGTGTTTGTGTGCGGCTATGTATATTCATGTGTGTGTGTGTGCGTGTGCGTGTCTGTGCATGTTTGTGTGTGTGTGTCTGCGTATGTGTGTGCTTGTGTCTGTGCATGTTTGTGTGTGTGTGTCTGCGTATATGTGTGTGCGTGTGTCTGTGCATGTTTGTGTGTGTGTGTCTGCGAATGTGTGTGCGTGCGTGGCTATGCATGTTTGTGTGTGTGTGTCTGCGTATATGTGTGTGCATGTGTCTGTGCGTGTGTGTGTCTGCGTATATGTGTGTGCATGTGTCTGTGCGTGTGTCAAGCAAAGATCTGTACATTCCACTGTTATAACTTGCGTTGTCAGTTCAGTCGAACGTTAAGCCTCGCAGAGAGCTGGCTGTGTTAAGGCAGCTGAGTGTGAAAACAAGAACACATTAGACTTTCAACCAGAACAGATGTACAGAATGAAGCAAGGAGTAGCCTGTCTTGGCCAGCATGACCACTTAAGTTGCACCATCAGGCTGCTCATTTAAAATTTAAATCGCCCAAATGCAAATAGAAAGAATGGGATTGAACGATTTTATATTTCAATTGCAATATGCAAAGCACGTGTGTGACTGGAATTTAATTATCGTGTCTGAATAAGTGCTCCAATTAGTTTTTTTTAATTTATTTCACCAAGAAGATTTAGTTACAAACGGAAACGCATCTTTTAGGCTTTTGAGTTTCAGAAATGGCTCCAGTGCAGACACTCTGAACATTGGCTGTGGAAGGTCCTGAGGTTTCAAAAGGTTCCTTGGAGGCATGTGTCTGTCTTGTACAGTGTTCGATCCTGATCACAGCTGCTGTCTGTGCGGAGTTTGCAAGTTAATCTTGTCACCGCTGTCTAGTCTGGTTTAGACAGCTTGGTCGGCATGGATGTGTCGGGCCGAAGGGCCTGTTTCTATGTGTGCAGAAACAAATATGACTGACTCTAACCAGCAAATACTGACTTCACTGCCAGGCCTTGTAGCCTTCCAGCTGGGTGCTGAAGGTCCCCTTATCAGCGTGTCCCTTTGACTGAGATAATTTCAGAAATAAATAATGTATTTTGGACAGATTTCCCCAACAAACCTTGATGAGCTAAGATTACAAAGTCCTTCACGTTCCTAACAGTGGATTTTGGGTTCAGCAACATTTTTCTTTGTCTGACGGTGTTAAATAGCCTTTACTGCTCAAAGATATCCATGAGGAGATGCAGGGAATCGGGGACATGGGCTGCGTGCAGGTGGAGGAGATTGGATAACTTGGCATCGTGTTCGGGCATCAAACATCATGGGCCAAAGGGTCCAGATTCTGTGCTGTACTCATGTTGATAATCACAAGAGCAGAAGTTGGCCATTCGGCCCATCGAGTCTACTCTGCCATTCAATCATGGCTGATCTTTCACTATCAACCCCATACCCCTGCCTTCTCCCCGTTTTTTCACACAGAGAGTGGTGAATCTCTGGAACTCTCTGCCACAGAGGGTAGTTGAGGCCAGTTCATTGGCTATATTTAAGAGGCAGTTAGATGTGGCCCTTGTGGCTAAGGGGATCAGGGGGTATGGAGAGAAGGCAGGTACGGGATACTGAGTTGGATGATCAGCCATGATCATATTGAATGGCGGTGCAGGCTCGAAGGGCCGAATGGCCTACTCCTGCACCTAATTTCTATGTTTCTATGTTTCTATTACATACTTACTAAATGGCATCCTCATGCTTAAAGATCGACCTAATTTCTATGTTTCTATGTTTCTATGTAGTCTCTGGATGCTTTCAAGAGAGAGCTAGATAGGGCTCTTAAAGGTAGCGGAGTCAGGGGATAAGGGGAGAAGGCAGGAACGGGGTACTGATTGGGGATGATCAGCAGTGAATAGGGTGGGAGATTGCAACCTTCACGTGGCCCGCCCTGTTTCGACGAATGTAATCAATGTGGCGTGCACAATCAAATAAGATCAAACAGAACAAGTTGTCCTGCAACTTTAGGCTGTGCACGCCGTACGCAAGAAGAAGATCGCAGTGAATGGCGGTGCTGGCTCAAAGGGCCGAATGGCCTACTCCTGCACCTATTGTTTATTGTAGCCTTTGACACCCATACAACCTGTCAATCTCCACATTAAAAACACCCACTGACTTGGCCTCCGCACCCAATGAATTCCACAGATTCAACACCCTCTGACTAAAGAGGTTCCTCCTCATCTCCTTTCTAAAGGTACGTCCTTTTATGCAGAGGCTGTGCCCTCTGGTCCTTGACTTTTCCACTAGTGGAAACATCCTCTCCAGATCCACTGTATCCAGGCTTTTCACTATTCGGTAAGTTTCAATGAGGCCCCCCCATCCTTTTTCTGTTCTATGTTCTGTCACAGTCAACTGATGATGTTAAATACTTGTCCCTATAACCCGCTGGCTTCGAGCTGCCAATACCCCTCCCATCCTCTCCCGCTAGTGTTCAATCCCATCCTTTGTCGATTCATCCAGGCTGCAGCACGCACAGGATATTGGGAGAGATGTCAAGTCCACACCAACCATTGTTGATCACTGGTTGATCGAGTCTCTCCCACCTGGTTTGCCTTTGTTTTTGGTCCTGCTGGGGATCGCTGGTCGACGCGGACCCGCTGGGCCGAAGGGCCTGTTTCCACGCTGTGTCTCTAAACTAAACACAACTAAACTAATTAGGGGAGAAACTCAGCGGGTGCAGCAGCATCTATGGAGCGAAGGAAATAGGCGACGTTTCGGGCCGAAACCCTGAAGGAAATAAGCAACGTTTCGGGCTAAAAACCATGATGGAAATAGGCAACGTTTCGGGTCGAAACCCTTCCGGGTTTCGGCCCGAAACGTTGCCTATTTCCTTCGCTCCATAGATGCTGCTGCACCCGCTGAGTTTCTCCAACATTTTTGTGTACCTTCGATTTTTCCAGCATCTGCAGTTCCTTCTTAAACACAGATCGTGACATGCTTGAAAATAGACTTATTTAATGCATTATGAATCAGTGCAAATTAGTCCGCATTTCAGCAGGACCTGGTTTCACTTTTCCTAAGCTCAAAAGCGATAGGAGCAGAATTAGGCCATTCGGCCCATCGAGTGTAAGTAAGTAGGTTTATTGACGTTGCCTATTTCCTTCGCTCCATAGATGCTGCTGCACCCGCTGAGTTTCTCCAGCATTTTTGTCTACCTTCGATCTTCCAGCATCTGCACAGTTCCTTCTTGAACACTAAACTAGTTAGGGGATCTGAGTGGGGGTATTTTTTCCGCACAGATGGTGGTTGGACTCTGGAACACACTGCTAGAAGAGGTGGTCGGTCTCACACTTAGACATAGAAACATAGAAACATAGAAATTAGGTGCAGGAGTAGGCCATTCGGCCCTTCGAGTCTGCACCGCCATTTAATATGATCATGGCTGATCATCCAACTCAGTATCCCGTACCTGCCTTCTCTCCATACCCCCTGATCCCCTTAGCCACAAGGGCCACATCTAACTCCCTCTTAAATATAGCCAATGAACTGGCCTCAACTACCCTCTGTGGCAGAGAGTTCCAGAGATTCACCACTCTCTGTGTGAAAAAAGTTCTCCTCATCTCGGTTTTAAAGGATTTCCCCCTTATCCTTAAGAATAAGGACAAAGAATAGACAAAGTACTTGAATCAACGAGGCATGGAAGGCTATGGACCTATGCGAATAAATGTGGGCGTGGAGATGGGAGGGGGTGGGGTAACAATTCTGATTTTTTTTATCCACTGCACCGCCTGCAGGAGTTGGAGAATTATCGGGCAGCAATGCAGAAGATGGCCTCGGACATTATCAAACTGAGGAAAGACACCGGGAGACTGGAGACGGAGAACAGCAAACTACGCAGCGAGCTCAACCTGCACCAGAACCTGGGCCAGAGCCTGCTGGATGACACCGACATCGACGTGATGACCAAGGCGGAAATAGCGGACAGAATCGGTGCGTAACATCCCGCGAAACTAAGATTTATCTTGACGGACGACTCAAAGTGCGTGAGCAACTCAGCGGGTCGGGCAGCTTCTTAGAAACATAGAACATAGAAATTAGGTGCAGGAGTAGGCCATTCGGCCCTTCGAGCCTGCACCATTCGCCATTCAATATGATCATGGCTGATCATCCAACTCAGTATCCCGTACCTGCCTTCTCTCCATACCCCCTGATCCCCTTAGCCACAAGGGCCACATCTAACTCCTTCTTGATTGTTAAGGGTTTGGACACGCTAGAGGCAGGAAACATGTTCCCGATGTGGGGGGAGTCCAGAACCAGGGGCCACACACACAGTTTAAGAATAAGGGGTCGGCCATTTAGAACGGAGACGAGGAAAACACTTTTTCTCACAGAGAGTGGTGAGTCTGTGGAATTCTCTGCCTCAGAGGGCGGTGGAGGCCGGTTCTCTGGATGCTTTCAAGAGAGAGCTAGATAGGGCTCTTAAAGATAGCGAAGTCAGGGGATAGGGTAGAGAAGGCAGGAACTGATTGGGGATGATCAGCCATGATCACATTGAATGGCGGTGCTGGCTTGAAGGGCCGAATGGCCTCCTCCTGCACCTATTGTCTATCGTCTCTGGAGATCATGGATCGGTGATGTTTCGGGTCAAAGGTATCAAAGGTATTTTATTGGTCACATTCACATACACCTAGGTGTAGTGAAGTGAAATGCTTCTTGCCATTTTGCAGCACATAAAGAAGGAATACAGACATAACATTAATCACAGCTTAAGGATAAGGGGGAAATCCTTTAAAACCGAGATGAGAAGAACTTTTTTCACACAGAGAGTGGTGGATCTCTGGAACTCTCTGCCACAGAGGGTAGTTGAGGCCAGTTCATTGGCTATATTTAAGAGGGAGTTAGATGTGGCCCTTGTGGCTAAGGGGATCAGGGGGTATGGAGAGAAGGCAGGTACGGGATACTGAGTTGGATGATCAGCCATGATCATATTGAATGGCGAATGGTGCAGGCTCGAAGGGCCGAATGGCCTACTCCTGCACCTAATTTCTATGTTTCTATGTTTTTAAACATAAAGAACATCCCCCGACAAAGGTTCCCATTTTGACGGAAGGCACAAAGTCCAGTCCCCTCTTAAGACTGATTGCGGGGGGGGGGGAAAGAAAGCTGGAAGAGAGGAGGGGCAGGATTGGGCACGGTTTATAGTCGGTAAGCATATGCGAGAGGGTTTCCTGATGGGCAGAGTGTTGGACAAAGGTCGGAGATGAAAAGGCAGGAGTGAGCAGGAGGGGGGGGGGGGGGAGGGGGGGGGGGGGGGGGGGGGGGGGGGGGGGGGGAAAAGGGGGGGGGGAAGGGGGGGGGGGGGGGGGGGGGGGGGGGGGGGGGGGGGGGGGGGAAGGGGGGGGGGGGGGGGGGGGGGGGGGGGGGGGGGGGGGGAAGGAAGGGGTGAGATAGGATAAAGAGTTGCGAATCGTGAAACTCAAGGGTAGAAATCAGAGGAGTGTCACAGTGGGATAGTTGCTGCCTAACAGTGCCAGAGCCCCGGTTTCGATCCCGACTACGGCTGCTGTCTGTATGGAGTTTGTACCTTATCCCTGGGACCGTGTGGGTTTTCTCTGGGTGCTCCTGTTTCCACCCACACTCCAGGTTTGTAGGTTAATTGGCTTCAGTAAAAAATATATATTAATTATCACTATTGTATTGTATTGTATTCAAATTTATTGTCATTGTCTCAATTTGAGACAACAAAATGAATTTCCCTTACAGGCAGTATCATAAAAAAAAAAATAATAATAATAAATAAATAATAAAACATATTAAAAATAAAATTGAAATTGAATTTTAAAAAAAGCACAAACACAGAAAGTCCACGACACAACATAACATAAATGGCACCAAGGTGAGGATGGCACCATAGTCCAGCCAGCCTCCCCTCCGTGTTCATCCGTGGTCGGGGCCTTCCGAGCACCCGCAGTCGCCGCCCCGGGTGGCCCGATGTTCAGGCCCTCACGCCGGGCTGGTGGAACGCCGACGCCGAACCCCGACGGTGAGCATCCTCCTCCTCAGCGGCCCGGACCTCCTGATCAGCCGCCTCCCGCTGCCGGAGTCCGCAGCTCCCGAGTCCGCAGGCCGAGCCGGGCAGAGTCGCAGGACCCCGCGCTGTCCATCAGCGCTGCCCGCGTTGGGAGCTCTGCAAACCGCAGCTCCGTGATGTCGGTGCAGCAGGTCCAGCACTCCGGGCTCCAGACGGCGACCCCCGGTAAGGCATCGCCAGCCCCGCGATGTTCCAGCGCTGTCCCGCCGCTGCTGGAGCTCCGGTCGATCCCGGCAGGAAAGGCCGCGCCAATCCAGGTAGGTAGGCCGCTGTGGGGGGGGGGGGGGGGCGAGGACGCGACTCGAATAATAGTCGCGTCCTCACCAGGAAGCGGCTGAAGGACGGTATCCCCCGCACCGTGCCCTCTTCCCCCACATAAAAACACCCAAAAAACCACAAAAAAACACACTTTTTTCAAACTAAATAAACAAAAAAACAAAAAGATACCGGGCTGTAGGTGGAGGCTGCTGGCACCAGCGCCACACGGAAGTACAATACTGATACTAGTGCGTAGGACAGTGCTAGCGTACGGGGCAGGGCTGGATTAACCATTAAGCAAAATAAGCACGTGCTTAGGGCATCAAGGGATGGGAGGCACCACAGAAATGGTATGTAAGATTAATTTTGAGGATCTGATCAAAGACTTTGCAATTCAAAAAAGTAGGAGAAAACTTTTCAAATATAAATAAAGTGGAAGTATAAAAAAAAACATTATTTTCCATCTTACTGTTAGTTTTGTTTCATTTTGAAAAATAAAAATTTATTTTATCGTTTATTATTGTTTATATTTTGAATTACATATATATGGGGGACACCAAAATCTTTTAAGTGCTTAGGGTATCTATGGGTCTTAATCCGGCCCTGGTGGCTGGTTGGTGTGGGCACTTTGGGTTGAAGGACCTTTTTCTGTGATGTATCTCTAAAGTGTATAAGTCGCAAATTTTTTCTTTAGTCCGGAGATACAGCGGGGAAACAGGCCCTTCGGCCCACCGAGTCCGCGCCGACCAGCGCTCCCCGCACATTAACACTATCCTACACACGCTAGGGACAATTTACAGTTACACCAAGCCAATTACACCTGTACGTCTTTGGAGTGTGGGAGGAAACTGAAGATCTCGGGGAAAAACCCATGCGGTCACGGGGAGAACGTGCAAACTCCGTTCAGACAGCACCCCCGTGGTCAGAAACGAAGCGGGGACTCTGGCGTTGAAAGCGCTGTAAGGCAGCAACTCTACCGTTGCTCCATCGTACTGCCTTTTGTGTCGCTGGTGATAGGGATGCAGGTGGATGGGGAAACTGGTGCCAGGTTGGCCAGGGTTAGGGGATGGGGGGGAATAAAGGGGGAGAAAGGAGAGGGAGTGGGCATAGGGTTAGGTTTCGTCCCGAAACGTTGCCTATTCCCTTCGCTCCATAGATGCTGCCTCACCCGCTGAGTTTCTCCAGCATTTCTGTCCCCACCTAAAATTCTTACTGTTGGCAGAAAACAAATTGAATGACAACATAGTTGAACGAGAAGCAGTTTGGACTATTTTTCCTTTCAAGATCTCTGTGGCTTTCATGTCTTCCAGTCTTGTTAAAACACAAACTGGCCAGCGAGACTGCTGAGCATCTGAAAAGCAAAGATAAGTTGCAGCAACAGCAGAATGAATTAATCCGGGTAAGTTGAAAAGATATATTCAGAAGATTCTTTAAGTGACCTGTGTATAAAACAGAGGCAACCAAACACACGAGGTGTCTGCCTTGATGCCTTGTGCATGCTGTTAACTAATTAAGATTTTCCTAATAGATCGGTGCACATTTAATTGCATCTGATCACGTGATTTTCTACATATGATGAATTTGTAATGGTGAATTAATATGCATTTTGATTTTGCAAGTTAGTAAATATTTAGCACAGATAGCACAATGGTGCAGGAAGATACTACGGCAGTTTAGATTAGATTAGATTCCTTTATTTGTCATTCAGACCTTTCGGTCTGGACGAAATTTCGTTGCCTGCAGTCATACATATAATAAAATAACAAAACACACTATAAACACAATTAACATCCACCACAGTGAGTTCACCAGGCACCTCCTCATTGTGATGGAGGCAAAAGTCTTAAACATAGAAACATAGAAATTAGGTGCAGGAGTAGGCCATTCGGCCCTTCGAGCCTGCACCGCCATTCAATATGATCATGGCTGATCATCCAATTCAGTATCCCGTCCCTGCCTTCTCTCCATACCCTCTGATCCCCTTAGCCACAAGGGCCACATCTAACTCCCTCTTAAATATAGCCAATGAACTGTGGCCTCGACTACCCTCTGCGGCAGAGAGTTCCAGAGATCCACCACTCTCTGTGTGAAAAAAGTTCTTCTCATCTCGGTTTTAAAGGATTTCCCCCTTATCCTTAAAGTTACTGTCTCTCCCCTCCATATTCTCCCTCTGCGCTGAGGCGATATGTTGTTACCCCACCGGGCGATGGTAGCCAGTCCTGTTACTAACTCAAGGCTCTCGATATCTGGGTTCAATCCCAAGCTCGAGTTCTCCTCGTTTTCCCAGCGACTGCCTGGCTCCCCCTTAAGGGGCCAAGACCCTCCAGCATTTTGTACTGTGCTACTTCACCCACTGATTGAAGTGTGATCTGACTCCGGGGAAGCATTGGTTTTGCCGAAAGGGGATGAAGAGTAGCACTTCTGCGGACGAGCCGGTCTCTGAGCCTTTGGTGTCAATGTTGACTCTTGCAGAAGAACGATCGAGAGACGGAGCTCTTGAGGCTACAGAAAGCCCACCAGCAGCAGCACGCAGCCTTACAGAAACACCAGGACAAAATGCGCAAGTCAAAGCTTCTGGAAGACACCATACGACAACAGGAAGTGGTAATGCTGGCTGTTTGAAGCGCTCACAATTCCAATGTCATGGTGGCACAGCGGTAGACTTGCTCCCTCCAAAGACGTGCGGGTTTGTAGGTTCATCACCTCCTGTAAATTGCCCCTAGTGAAGAAAGCAAATGGTATGTTAGCATTCATAGCAAAAGGATTTGAGTATAGGAGCAGGGAGGTTCTACTGCAGTTGTACAGGGTCTTGGTGAAACCACACCTGGAGTATTGCATACAGTTTTGGTCTCCTAATCTCAGGAAAGACATTCTTGCCACAGAGGGAGTGCAGAGAACGTTCACCAGACTGATTCCTGGGATGGCAGGACTTTCATATGAAGAAAGACTGGATAGACTCGGCTTGTACTCGCTAGAATTTAGAAGATTGAGCGGGGGGTGGGGGGGATCTTATAGAAACTTACAAAATTCTTAAGGGGTTGGACAGGCTAGATGCAGGAAGATTATTCCCGATGTTGGGGAAGTCCAGAAGAAGGGGCCACACACAGTTTAAGGATAAGGGGGAACCTTTTAGGACCGAGATGAGAAAAACATTTTTCACACAGAGAATGGTGAATCTGTGGAATTCTCTGCCACAGAAGGTAGTTGAGGCCACAGTTCATTGGCTATATTTAAGAGGGAGTTAGATGTGGCCCTTGTGGCTAAAGGGATCAGGGGATATGGAGAGAAGGCAGGTACGGGATACTGAGTTGGATGATCAGCCATGATCATATCGAATGGCGGTGCAGGCTCGAAGGGCCGAATGGCCTCTACTCCTGCACCTATTGTCTATGTTTCTATGTAGTATGTAGGATAGAACTGGTGTATGGGTGATCATTGGTCGGCGTGGACCTGATGGGCTGAAGGGCCTGTTTCCACGCTGTATCTCTGAACTAAACTAAACTAAAATATGTCAGGATCGAACTGGGGTCTCTGGGGCTGTGAGGCAGCAGTCCTGTCACCACAAACCTATCTGGGACGTGGTGGACAACTCCCTTGATGTTCTGGCTTCAAGATGAAATGATCTGCCTCACGTTTGCGAGGGTGTGGTTAGATCAGATGCAGAATAACACCCTGCACCTTCCACACGAACACCATCTCATGCATATATATTTGTTGTCTCCTCACTGCAGGTCATAGAAAAAATGGAGAATATTTTAAACATGAAGTTGAACGAGAGACCGAGAGAAAAGGCTGACGCTTCCAAAAAACGAACAGGTAAGTTAGTTGGAGCAAATTCCTGAGATCCCAAACATCATGGAGTATTGCGTACAGTTTTGGTCTCCAAATCTGAGGAAGGACATTATTGCCATAGAGGGAGTGCAGAGAAGGTTCACCAGACTGATTCATGGGATGTCAGGACTGTCTTATGAAGAAAGACTGGATAGACTTGGTTTATACTCTCTAGAATTTAGGAGATTGAGAGGGGATCTTATAGAAACTAACAAAATTCTTAAGGGGTTGGACAGGCTAGATGCAGGAAGATTGTTCCCGATGTTGGGGAAGTCCAGAACTAGGGGTCACAGTTTAAGGATAAGGGGGAAATCCTTTAAAACCGAGATGAGAAGAACTTTTTTCACACAGAGAGTGGTGAATCTCTGGAACTCTCTGCCGCAGAGGGTAGTTGAGGCCACAGTTCATTGGCTATATTTAAGAGGGAGTTAGATGTGGCCCTTGTGGCTAAGGCGATCAGAGGGTATGGAGAGAAGGCAGGTACGGGATACTGAGTTGGATGATCAGCCATGATCATATTGAATGGCGGTGCAGGCTCGAAGGGCCGAATGGCCTACTCCTGCACCTAATTTCTATGTTTCTATGTTTCTATCATAGAGCCATTCTTAAGCCAAATTAATTAATTCCACATAATATCAAGAACAAAGATAGACACAAAATGCTGGAGTAACTCAGTGGGTCAGGCAGCATCTCTGGAGAACATGGATAGATGACGTTTTGGGTCGGGAACCTTCTTCAGACTGATTGTGGTGGTAGAGGGGGGGGGGAGGGGGGCGGAAAGCTGGAAAAGAGAAGGAGGCAGACAAGTGATGGGTGGATACAGGTGAGGGGAGGTTTGTGATCGGCAGGTGTTTTGGAAAAATGATGAAGAGATGAAGAGACAAACGGTGTGAGTTAAGGATCGATGAGGGACGATTAGTGAAGTCGGAGCAAGGAATATAGCAGTGCCTATTCTTGCTGTACCACCTTGGTGCCCCCAACCCACCTCCTCTCAACCTGCATCACCAGGACGGGCTACCACAGTGTATTTATATTTCACGCAGGCCATTCGGCCCATCGAACCAGGACTTTCCACCCTCCCACTAATGTTTCCTTCAACCTCCAGTCCCCTCGTCCCCGACGAGCAACATCCCACCCACCCACCAGCGATCCCCGCACATTAACACTATCCTACGCGCACTTGGGACTATTTACATTTACACCAAGCCAATTAACCTACAAACCTGTACAGTGGAGATTTACTAGAATGTTGCCTGGGTTTCAACAACTAAGTTACAGAGAAAGGTTGAATAAGTTAGGTCTTTATTCTCTGGAGTGCAGAAGGTTAAGGGGGGACTTGATAGAGGTCTTTAAAATGATGAGAGGGATAGACAGAGTTGATGTGGACAAGCTTTTCCCTTTGAGAATAGGGAAGATTCAAACAAGAGGACATGACTTCAGAATTAAGGGGCAGAAGTTTAGGGGTAATATGAGGGGGAACTTCTTTACTCAGAGAGTGGTAGCGGTGTGGAATGAGCTCCCAGTGGAAGTGGTGGAGGCAGGTTCATTGGTATAATTTAAAAATAAATTGGATAGGCATATGGATGAGAAGGGAATGGAGGGTTATGGTATGAGTGCAGGCAGGTGGGACTAAGGGGGAAAAAATTTTGTTCGGCATGGACTTGTAGGGCCGAGATGGCCTGTTTCCATGGTTATATGGTTATATATGGTTATATGGTCTCTGGAGATGTTCAAGGATGTTGATGTTTTGTATATAAGTGGACAGCAACTGGTGGTGGGGTTGGATGGATCCTAAGGCATCCTGTTTTTAACCAGGGGCCACAGAGGAGAGCGTGAGGAGAGAGGTGGAGGCAGTACTGCTGGCTGAGAATGCACGGCTGCGGGAGGAGTTGGGACAACTACGGCTGCAGCCTACACCCATCATCCTGCAGCAGCCCGTCTACCCCATCAAGGTAAGGATGAGCGAACATCGCGGCCAAGACTGAACAACAAAACAAACAGGTGTTGGAAGGAACTGCCGATGATGATTTAAACCAAAGGCTCTCTTTTATATTTTGATGTTTTATTTCAGGTTTCCAATGTTTTTATTTTGAGCTCTTTAATGCCAAGGGAACCCTCTCCCTCTACACATCCCACCTAACGAACCGCTCTTGCTTTCAGGAATCGTTGGCTGACCCGGAGAGACTACGCTTGCTGGCACAGTTGGAGAAGGCTCAGGGACGTATCCAAACGCTGGAGACTCTGGTACGTGGCTTCCTAAAGGCGATTCCAGAGAGACCCTCTTCATTATTGAAGCACCTGCCAAGTGCAAAGAGTAGGAGTAAACGGGTCCTTTTCACAATGGCAGGCAGTGACTAGTGGGGTACCGCAAGGCTCAGTACTGGGACCCCAGCTATTTACAATATATATTAATGATCTGGATGAGGGAATTGAAGGCAATATCTCCACGTTTGCGGATGACACTAAGCTGGGGGGCAGTGTTAGGTGTGAGGAGGATGCTAGGAGACTGCAAGGTGACTTGGATAGGCTGGGTGAGTGGGCAAATGTTTGGCAGATGCAGTTTAATGTGGATAAATGTGAGGTTATCCATTTTGGTGGCAAAAACGGGAAAGCAGATTATTATCTAAACGGTGGCCGATTGGGAAAGGGGGAGATGCAGCGAGACCTGGGTGTCATGGTACACCAGTCATTGAAGGTAGGCATGCAGGTGCAGCAGGCAGTAAAGAAAGCGAATGGCATGTTGGCTTTCATAGCAAGAGGATTTGAGTATAGGAGCAGGGAGGTTCTACCGCAGTTGTATAGGGTCTTGGTGAGACCACACCTGGAGTATTGCGTGCAGTTTTTGTCTCTAAATCTGAGGAAGGACATTATTGCCATAGAGGGAGTGCAGAGAGACGGTTCACCAGACTGATTCCTGGGATGTCAGGACTGTCTTATGAAGAAAGACTGGATAGACTTGGTTTATACTCTCTAGAATTTAGGAGATTGAGAGGGGATCTTATAGAAACTTACAAAATTCTTAAGGGGTTGGACAGGCTAGATGCAGGAAGATTGTTCCCGATGTTGGGGAAGTCCAGGACAAGGGGTCACAGCTTAAGGATAAGGGGGAAATCCTTTAAAACCGAGATGAGGAGAACTTTTTTCACACAGAGAGTGGTGAATCTCTGGAACTCTCTGCCACAGAGGGTAGTTGAGGCCAGTTCATTGGTTATATTTAAGAGGGAGTTAGATGTGGCCCTTGTGGCCAAGGGTATCAGAGGGTATGGAGAGAAGGCAGGTACGGGATACTGAGTTGGATGATCAGCCATGATAATATTAAATGGCGGTGCAGGCTCGAAGGGCTGAATGGCCTACTCCTGCACCTAATTTCTATGTTTCTATGTTTCTCTGTGCTGTCACAAAACTCTGGACAAAGACACATGAAGACACACAAAGACATGATTGGAGTCCAGAGCAACATTACTCTGCATCTCCAGTTCTCCTCTGGAGACTTAGATAGAATGGGTCACGAGAGGATGAGGAGGAATCTCTTTCTCCAGAGGGTGGTGAATCTGTGGAATTTCATTGCCACACAGTTGGTGGTGGAGGCCAAGTCATTGGGTCATTTTTAAAGTGGAGATGGCCAGGTTCTGGATGAGTAAAGGTGTTAAAGGTTATGGGGAGAGGGCAAGAGAATGGGGTTGAGCAGGAAAAATAGATCGACCATGATTTGCTATGTCGCTCTTCATTTGCTATGTCGCTCTTCAAGGGAGATGCTAAATGCATTTCGTTGTCTCTGTACTGTACACTGACAATGACAATTAAAATTGAATCTGAATCTGAATCTGAATCTGAATTGAATGGCAGAGCAGACTTGATGAGCCGAACAGCCTAATTCTGCTCCTAGATCTTACGATCTCACGATACGAGACTGAAGAAGGGTCTCGACCCGAAACGTCACCCAGAGATGCTGCCTGTCCCACTGAATTACTCCAGCTTTTTGTGTCTATCTTCGGTTTAAACCAGCATCTGCAGTTCCTTTCTACCCTCTGTTGAAAACTCTTTCTTGGTCAATGGTTGCAGAGGATCACTGACAATTCCTGTTTACATTTTAGATTCCAGTGTAAACTGGATTGAACCACAGCTCATTTGGTCCATTCATTGTATGCAAAGTGATCACATCAGTGTTTAAAAAAAGCCCTCAAAGTCACGATAGACACAAAATGCTGGGGTAACTCAGTGGGACAGGCAGCATCTCCGGAGAGAAGGAATTGGTGACGTTTCGGGGTCGAGACCCTTCTTCAGACCAGAACGAACCTAGTCCAACCATTCCAGTTGGCAATGTCAATCTAGACTCATTGAAATACCAAATTATTAAAGATACAGGCATGACTTGGGGAATCGAGTTAACTAGTGACTGACTAGTGGCTGTTTATTTCTAGTTGGATGAGAACTCAAGGAAATGGGGACGAGAGAGGCAGAGTATGTTGACGAGGCTCTCCGAGCACCAACATGGTTTCACCAGAACCTCCACCATGCTGTTCCATGACTTCCCTTTGGTGAGTGACGCTCTTTGCCTCTTAATCATATCTGTTGCAAACCTCACGTTTCCTTTTGTAACTTCAGTAGAGTTCTACTTTGGAAAAATCTATAGTACGTTCCGATGCTAGTCCAACCATGTACAATTTGACACTGACTCAACTTTGGGTACACCAATCCACCATGGGTACAACTTCAGGTAATCCGAGAACTGAATGAACGATATAGTCCGTGAAGTGGCCTCAGCGCACTGTGATCCACTCCAGTATTTATGTACAAGAGGTCCACTCACCTGTATTCACCCAGCCCAATCTGTAGATTTCCATCCCCATCTCCCCCCATCTCACTCATGGGCTCGTCTAATCCCAACCCCCACCCCTTTACATTTTTTTTTTAGTTTAGAGATACAATGCGGAAACAGGCCCTTCGGCCCACCGAGTCCATGCCGACCAGCACTGTCCTACACAAACTAGGGACAATTTACAATTTTACCAAGGCAATTAACCTACAAACAATAGCCAATAGACAATAGGTGCAGGAGTAGGTCATTTGGCCCTTTGAGCCAGCACTGCCATTCAATGTGATCATGGCTGATCATCCCAAATCAGTACCCCATTCCTGCCTTCTCCCCATATCCCCTGACTCCGCTATTTTTAAGAGCCCTATCTAACTCTCTCTTGAAAGCATCCAGAGAACCTGCCTCCACTGCCCTCTGAGGCAGAGAATTCCTGTAGAGCCAAACCTGTATGTCTTTGACGTGTGGGAGGAAACGACAACAGCCGGAGAAAACCCACACAGGTCACACGGAGAGAACATACAAACTCCGTACAGACAATGCCCGTAGTCAGCATCGATCCCAGGTCTAAGGGTGGTAAAGAAAGCTTTTGGTATTCTAGCCTTTATAAATCAGAGCATTGAGTATAGAAGCTGGGATGTAATGTTAAAATTGTACAAGGCATTGGCGAGACCAAATCTGGAGTATGGTGTACAATTTTGGTCGCCCAATTATAGGAAGGATGTCAACAAAATAGAGAGAGTACAGAGGAGATTTACTAGAATGTTGCCTAGGTTTCAACAACTAAGTTACAGAGATAGGTTGAATAAGTTAGGTCTTTGTTCTCTGGAGCGCAGAAGGTTAAGGGGAGACTTTGAAATGATGAGAGGGATAGACAGAGTTGATGTGGACAAGCTTTTCCCTTTGAGAATAGGGAAGATTCAAACAAGAGGACATGACTTCAGAATTAAGGGACAGAAGTTTAGGGGTAATATGAGGGGGAACTTCTTTACTCAGAGAGTGGTAGCGGTGTGGAATGAGCTTCCAGTGGAAGTGGTGGAGGCAGGTTCATTAGTATCATTTAAAAATAAATTGGATAGGCATATGGATAAGAAGGGAATGGAGGGTTATGGTATGAGTGCAGGCAGGTGGGACTAAGGGAAAACAAAGTTGTTCGGCACGGAATTGTAGGGCCGAGATGGCCTGTTTCCGTGCTGTAATTGTTATATGGTTATATTATATGGTCTCTGGCGCTATAAGGCAGCAACTGTACATGCCCACAATTATCCCAGTCACAGAACTCTCTACAAAGCTCAACCAAGCTTCTCTGACAGCACCTCTCAAACCAGACGGACAGAGGCATCAGGAAAATGGTGACACCATCACTGTAGCTTCCTCTCCCAAGTCTTACACCCAGACTTGAAAATATGATGGCGTACCTTTATCACCTCTGGGTCTAAATCGTGGATTCCGACCCTCAAACCTATAGCACCGGGGACATACGCCTTCGCTAATCGGGCCACTGTGGTTCAATAAGGTGGGAAGATGGGAAAGGGGAATAAATGCTAGTCTTTCTCCCATCCTGAAACCTATTTAAAAAATACTAATTGCTTCCGACATTCCTTGTGGATGCAAGTTCCGTGTTTGGATAACTAAGTTTCTCATGGTACACAAAAATGCTGGAGAAACTCAGCGGGTGCAGCAGCATCTATGGAGCGAAGGAAATAGGCAACGTTTCGGGACGAAACCCTGAAGGAAATAGGCAACGTTTCGGGCCGAAACCCTGAAGGAAATAGGCAACGTTTCGGGCCGAAACCCTGAAGGAAATAGGCAAACGTTTCGGGCCGAAACCCTGAAGGAAATAGGCAACGTTTCGGGTCGAAACCCTTCCGGGTTTCGGCCCGAAACGTTGCCTATTTCCTTCGCTCCATAGAAGCTGCTGCACCCGCTGATTTTTGTGTACCTTCGATTTTCCAGCATCTGCAGTTCCTTCTTAAACACTAAGTTTCTCCTGCCTTCTCGAACCCTAACTTTGGATTACTCTACACAGTCTTAAACCAGCGATGTAGACACCCAGAGACTCTCGCTAATTATGTTCATGTGTCATTTTAACAGAAAACTGCTTTGGACTCACATCTGACCCGAAATTGACATTCGATGCCCTTGGCCCCAATTTCAATGGAGGAATGAACAAGTCACATTGGAAGAGGATATTACAACCAAATGCTTGGTCTCATTATAAACAAATACTGTGGCAAGTAATTAATTCTGCAATTAAACCAAAACCAGTAAAAAAACAGAAGATCAAAAATCTTTTTTTTTTTTCTTTTTCAAAGTTTTTTTTCCCCCCCCAAAAAAATTGGCTATTTTTACACTCAAAGATCTTGCAAAGCAATAATAAACATACAAGTTTATATATAGTTATTTTTACAAAGGTGTAATATAAATTATTAATAAGTAATATGTGTGTTCTTTATTAGTATTTAATGATACTGTAGACTGACTGGTGTGATTACTCCACATTGAAGAACAATGTTTTAATGCAGGGATGTTTTAACACATGGATAGAATATGATGTAATAAAGGTTCCCATTGTTTTGGCATTTTTATTCAGAGGGAGTGAAATCTGTGCTGGTGTATTTACACTCCAGAGTCTGGGTGACGACTAGTCTGTAGAACATCCCTTGGAAAGTGCAATACCTCCAGCTATGTTTGAAATATGGGTCTACACGAAACGTTCATCAAGGGCCTGTGCCACGAGCATGCGACTCCATGCGGCAAGCGCGACCTAAAGGGCCGGTCCCACCAGCATGCGCCTGCATGCGGCAAGCGCGACCTAACGTGGTCGCTTGAGCCGTACGGCCTCGCGGGGCCGGTCCCACTTCGATCGCCGGAGCCGTATGGGGTTGTGCGGAGCTGGTCCCGACATCGTGCGGGGCTTCGAAAAACTTGCCGCATGCTGTACGGTTCAAGCGACCACGATAGGTCGCGCTTGCTGCATGTAGGGCGCATGCTGGTGGGACCGGCCCTTTAGGTCGCGCTTGCCGCATGCAGGTCGCATGCTCGTGGGAGAGGCCCTTAAGTCTTGTTGAGTGTCATTGGTGTGACCTCACCCTGTAATCTGGACAATCCCTCCCTGGAAGTGCCCCCAAAAATATGCCGCCCAGGCCGGGTGATGCATTCGGTCTCTATCTCATCAGGACTTCCGCGCCTTCCCTTTCCCCTCCCCCTCCCAGCTCTTCCTCAGCCCACCGGCTCCACCTCTTCCTTTTTCTTCCCCTCCCACCCCCCCCCCCCCCCCCTCCCCCCCCCTCCTCCATCCTCACATCAGTCTGAAGCAAAGATCCTATAGCGGAGCAAGATAGACCACTCCTGCTAAATGCAATGGGCTGACGTGTAGTTCGCAACGGAGTGGAACGTGGGCCTTTTATCATCCATTTTTGTAACCCGACCCAACCCGACCCGACTCGCAGTGTAATCAACGTTGCGGGGGAACAGTTTGTGTTAATAAATTAAAATTCTGAAAATGAGGAGAAGATTTTTCCCAAAGAACTTTTATTTTTACGAGGATGTTTCCGTAACCGGCTTCCGTCTCCGCACTAGTTATCGTTGCTCCGCTACGGGATCTTTGGTGCGGAGACGGAAGCCGGTTACGGAAATGGGGCCGAAAATTGCCCATGACCGTACTAGGTCATTTTCATCGAGTGGACCATCTTGCTCGCTATGGGATCTTTGGTCTGAAGAAGGGTCTCCACCCGAAACGTTACCTATTTCCTTCGCTCCATAGATGCTGCCTCACCCACCGAGTTTCTCCAGCATTATTGTCTACCTATGACAATAAGATGGTCAAGGTTGACTGAAATTGCTTGGTTGACCAGTCGAATGGGGAATAATTTCCGGCAATGTTGTGGTGTTCCTTTTATTAATTTGAAAGAGCAAAAATGGCCTTGGTTTAACATCTTGTTCACAGCATAGCTCCTTTGTCACAAGAACTCACCCTCCACACTTTGAGATGTGAGAGCCTGGATTTTCACTCATCTCTCCGCATTGGGACCTCGAAAATGTGTCCATTTGCTGATAACTGAACGATAATTAAAATTCACCACAGAACAGTTCTTGCTACTCATTAAAACACTTGGCGTTGAAATCTAGACTAATAATATGCAGGAAATGTTTCTGTTGGTGTTTATTTTTAAAATACTGCAAATATATTTGACGTCTACTGAAAAGAAGCATATACAATATATAAAAAATAGACACAAAATGCTGGAGTAACACAGCGGGTCAAGCAAGCAGCATCTCTGGAGAAAATAGATAGGTGATGTTTTAGGTCGGGACCCTTCAAGATGATTGTGGTAGGGTGAGTGGTGGAGAAAACTAGTTTTTTTTGTCTATCTTTGGAATAAACCAGTTCTTTAAAATTTTATTATATGCAATATATAAACTTGTTTGGACACAAAATGCTGGAATATCTCAGCGGGACAGGCAGCATTTCTGGAGAGAAGGAATGGGTGACGTTTCAGGTCGACCCCCTTCTTCAGACCCGAAACGTCACCCATTCCTTCTCTTCAAAGATGCTGCCTGTCCCGCTGAATTACTCCAGCATTTTGTGCCTATCTTCGGTGTATATCCAGCACCTACAGTTCTTTCCTACCCATGTAAACTGGTTTGCCAGATTGCTGCCAGCTTGGTGGTGTCAATTGGTGAGAACCTGTGCTCTGGGGAGAGTGCAACAAAATCTTGATCCCATTTATACAGAATGGGTTTAAAATTTCATGACACTTGGAGCACCAAGTGGCAATATTAAGGCAAAGTATTCAAACAGGATTTTGTGGACAGATTGAGGGGGAGGGGGCAAATAAATTAATTTCCCTGTGAAACGGTTTGTTCATTGTGCTTCCCCATCCTTGTCTCCATTGAACAAAAATTGTGGCACCCCGTCGGTATGTAGCCACTTAAACATCATTAAATTGCTAAGAAGTAGATGTGCAGATCTAACATCAGTATATCTCTGGTCAATCAGCAGTTGTCCCAACTGAGTGATCTCCTTTGGAATAATGAAAGGAAAACCTTTTTTACAAAAACATGTCCCTTTCCTCTTCACTTGATGGGCTTTAAAGCAAGGATGATGGGTTTGTCAGGGATAAGAATGAGGTCAAAGGTAGCTTTCACATCAGTCGTCCGGCTTGTTTCGATTTTAAAGTTCTGGAGCATCTAAAAAAAATTAGTTAAGGACATGGAGTAAGTTATTGCACTTACACTCAACTTAAACTTGACATGAATAAAATAAATTAATTTCCCAATGATAGTCCCGTCCTATATACTTTGTAATATGATTGAAGTGTAGCCGGCAAGTTCCCACAAGACCAACACAAAAGATAAATGTTTCAGCGATCTTCAATGAGGAGAATTACTGGCCTGGACTCTAGCAAGAACCAAAGATCCTACAGCGAGCAAGATGGTCCACGCGACGAAAATGACGTAGTCCGGTCATGGGCAGATTCGTGGGTCATTTTCGGCCCCATTCCCGTAACCGGCTTCCGTCTCCGCACCAAAGTTCGCGTAGCGGAGCAAAGATACTAGTGCGGAGACGGAAGCCGGTTACGGAAACATCCTCGTAAAAATAAAAGTTCTTTGGTAAAAATCTTCCCGTTTTCAGAATTTTAATTTATTAACACAAACTGTTCCCCCGCAATGTTGATTACACTGCGGGTCGGGTCGGGTCGGGTCGGGATACGGAAATGGATGGAAAAAAAGGCCCACGTCCCGTTGCGTTGCGTTGCGTTGCGTACTACACTTCAGCCCATTGCATTTAGCAGGAGTGGTCTATCTTGCTCCACTGTGGTATCTTTGGCAAGGACAACACCCTTCTCTGTAATAGTGTCAAGATCGTTCCTTGTTAATAACTCATCCAATGGACAATTGCTTTAGCAATGCAGCAATGCCACAATACTGCACTGGAGTGGCTGTCTGGATATTAACAGCCCAATTTTACTCCATGCTAAGACCGTCAACCAAATTTTACAAAGACAGCAAGTAAAATTTTAACGGTACACAAAATTGCTGGAGAAACTCAGCGGGTGCAGCAGCATCTATGGAGCGAAGGAAATAGACGACGTTTCGGGCCAAAACCCTTCTTCAGACTGTAAAATTTTAAAGTGCTGGAGTAACTCAGCGGGTCAGGCAGCATCTCTGGAGAACATGGATAGGTGGCATATCGGGTCTCAAGAACAGTCTCGACCTGCAACGTCACCTATCCAAGTTCCCCAGAGATGATGCCTGAGTTACTCCAGCTTTTTGCGTCTAAACGGTTTAAACCAGCATCCTCCCAAAACTAAACGAAAGCTTGGTTAGTAACCACAGACGTACGTGAATCAGGAAGATCAACATTTCCATCTCTGCGATTCGTCGCCCGATGCATTGGCGGGGTCCAAACCCGAAGCTCAGATTTCTGAAGTTGGTCTTGCCCGGCGTCAGCCATCTTTCGGGGTTATATCGCCCAGGATCGCTAAATACCTCCGCGTTCCTTCCCATCGCGTACAACCCCAGCTGCACCAACGTCTACAGGAGAAGGAAACAAGGAGACAAGGAACTGAGAGGGTACACAAAATTGCTGGGGAAACTCAGCGGGTGAGTATAGAAGCTGGGATGTAATGTTAAAATTGTACAAGGCATTGGTGAGACCAAATCTGGAGTATGGTGTACAATTTTGGTCGCCAAATTATAGGAAGGATGTCAACAAAATAGAGAGAGTACAGAGGAGATTTACTAGAATGTTGCCTGGTTTTCAACAACTAAGTTACAGAGAAAGGTTGAATAAGTTAGGTCTTTATTCTCTGGAGCGCAGAAGGTTAAGGGGGGACCTGATAGAGGTCTTTAAAATGATGAGAGGGATAGACAGAGTTGATGTGGACAAGCTTTTCCCTTTGAGAATAGGGAAGATTCAAACAAGAGGACATGACTTCAGAATTAAGGGACAGAAGTTTAGGGGTAATATGAGGGGGAACTTCTTTACGCAGAGAGTGGTGGCGGTGTGGAATGAGCTCCCAGTGGAAGTGGTGGAGGCAGGTTCATTGGTATCATTTAAAAATAAATTGGATAGGCATATGGATGAGAAGGGAATGGAGGGTTATGGTACGAGTGCAGGCAGGTGGGACTAAGGGGAAAAAAATTTGTTCGGCATGGACTTGTAGGGCCGAGATGGCCTGTTTCCGTGCTGTAATTGTTATATGGTTATATGGGTGCAGCAGCATCTATGGAGCGAAGGAAATAGGTAACGTTTCGGGCCGAAACCCGGAAGGGTTTCGACCCGAAACGTTGCCTATTTCCTTCAGGGTTTCGACCCCGAAACGTCACCCATTCCTTCGCTCCATAGATGCTGCTGCACCCGCTGAGTTTCTCCAGCATTTTTGTCCCTCGATTTTCCAGCATCTGCACAGTTCCTTCTTGAACAAGAAACCGAGAGGTTCTGTTTGGAATGTGAAGGTGAAGCATGAACTCTGGCCTTGTGGATGTGATTTAGTTAAAGATACAGCAGGGAAACAGGCCCTTCGGCCCATCGAGTCAAGCCCCATCAAATAAGCTCTGAACTACATGCTCTATTGCTGTTTGTTTTTTTGTGCTTGTGTACATATATACCTACGATCTATATATATGTGTATTTGTGAGTATGTGTGTGTATATATATATTTTTTTCTCATTTATTATATTGTTTACAGTGTACTATGTTTACATATTCTGTTGTGCTGCAGCAACCCCTACCAGACTGATTCCTGGGATGTCAGGACTGTCTTATGAAGAAAGACTGGATAGACTTGGTTTATACTCTCTAGAATTTAGAAGATTGAGAGGGGATCTTATAGAAACTTACAAAATTCTTAAGGGGTTGGACAGGCTAGATGCAGGAAGATTGTTCCCGATGTTAGGGAAGTCCAGAACAAGGGGTCACAGCTTAAGGATAAAGGGGAAATCCTTTAAAACCGAGATGAGAAGAACTTTTTTCACGCAGAGAGTGGTGAATCTCTGGAACTCTCTGCCACAGAGTGTAGTTGAGGCCAGTTCATTGGCTATATTTAAGAAGGAGTTAGATGTGGCCCTTGTGGCTAAGGGGATCAGGGGGTATGGAGAGAAGGCAGGTACGGGATACTGAGTTGGATGATCAGCCATGATCATATTGAATGGCGGTGCAGGCTCGAAGGGCCGAATGGCCTACTCCTGCACCTAATTTCTATGTTTCTATGTTTCTAAGTAAGAATTTCATTGTTCTACACAATTAAAATGTGGATTGTGAAAATTTCGGACACCTTACACTTGGAATGAACCAGACTATGGCCGAACGCACTATGGGAACTTCACTCAACCCCCTGCAGGAACTATTCAACAGGAGGTGCAACTTCAGAGCAAATAAAATCATGGGAGACCCCTTCCACCCCTGCAACGGATTGTTCCAGCTGCTACGGTCAGGCAAACGCCACCGTTGCCATGCGGTGAGAACGGAGAGGTTGAGAAGGAGTTTCTTCCCAGAGGCAATTCGGACTGTAAACGCCTATCTCACCAGGGACTAACTCTACAGAACGTTTTTCCTTCCATTATTTAATATGTAAAAGAATATGTGTGTTATGATTGTGTTTATAATTTGTTTGGTTGTTTTGTTGTTTGTCTTTTGCACAAAAGTCCGTGAGCATTGCCACTTTCATTTCACTGCACATCTCGTATGTGTATGTGACAAATAAACTTGACTTGACTTGACTTGTCTTAATGGACAAACGAGAACTTTTCATCAGGATATGGTCTCCATTCATTGACTACTTGAAGGGGCAGACTGGCTCGGCAGGTGAAACCGACTGAAACTCAAATTAAGGACCAGATGAAAAGTTATACTTTATAATTTACCAACTTATCTCCAAAGTTGCGTTTTTTAGTAAATTATTCCACACTTTTTTCTTTTTTATTCCTCTTTCTTATTTTCTATCTATATATTAAAAAAAATACTAGAAGCAGAGTTAATATCAATTGATAATATTAGTAATGTAGGAATGATATACATGAAATGTTTTTTAATTTGATATGTACCTGCCTCTAATAAAAAGAGTATTTAAAAAAAAAAGAATTTAATTGTTCTATCGGGGACATTCGACAATAAAACACATTTGAATCTTGAGCCCATGCCGACCATCCTTGACATGTTCACATTAACTATGTTATCCCGCACGCAAGGCCAATTTACAGCGGGCCGATTAATCTACAAACTCACACGTGTTTGGGATGTGGGAGGAAACCCCGGAGCACCTGGAGGAAACCCACGCGGTCACAGGGGGAACGTGCAAACTCCACATAGACATGACCCAGGGTCAGGATGGAACCCAGGTCTCTGGTGCTGTGAGGCAGCAGCCCCACCAGCTGCTGCACGTTGCCGTCCACAATTTAGAAGGATGAGAGGGAATCTCATTGAAACATATAAGATTGTTAAGGGCTTGGACACGCTAGAGGCAGGAAACATGTTCCCGATGTTGGAGGAGTCCAGAACCAGGGACCACACACAGTTTAAGTATAAGGAGTAAGCCATTTAGAACGGAGACGAGGAAACACTTTTTCTCACAGAGAGTGGTGAGTCTGTGGAATTCTCTGCCTCAGAGGGCAGTGGAGGCAGGTTCTCTGGATACTTTCAAGAGAGAGCTAGATAGGGCTCTTAAAAATAGCGGAGTCAGGGGATATGGAGAGAAGGCAGGAACTGGGTACTGATTGGGGATGATCAGCCATGATCACATAGAATGGCGGTGCTGGCTCGAAGGGCCGAATGGCCTACTCCTGCACCTATTGTCTATTGTCTATTGTCAATTCTCAAACTCCATATAAGTGTAGTATGTGGTGTAATCGTTTGTTCCTGTAAAATGGAAATCTGAGTGTTTGAGAATTTGATTGCTGTGGCATTCGGTATTGATTGTTAATTCTGTAAATATACACAGGGGACTCACAGATTCTTGTTAGAAAATATTATAAGTATGTAATTTACTCTAATGACTACTTAAACCAACATCTCGGACCCTCCAGTCATAAATAAAGATAGAAAATAATGGAAATACCTAACTAGTCTTTAGAAAGACATGGTTTAAAAATGAGCAAAACATTCTTCTAAATGGAGTGTTTAAGAAGGAACTGCAGATGCTGGAAAATCGAAGGTAGACAAAAGTGCTGGAGAAACTCAGCGGGTGCAGCAGCATCTATGGAGCGAAGGGAATAGCCAACGTTTCGGGCTGAAACCCTTCTAGATGGACCCGGACAATGCAGCGGATTGCAAAACTACCTGTTTAGTTCTAGAAAACCAAAGTGGTAGGTATCGTATGGTCATAAGGAATTGGAGTAGACTTGGGCCATTCGCCCCATCAAGTCTACTCCGCCATTCAATCATGGCTGATCTATCTCTCCCTCCTAACCCCATTCTCCTGCCTTCTCCCCATAACCTCTGACACCCGTACTAATCAAGAATCTATCTATCTCTGCCTTAAAAATACCCACTGACTTGGCCTCCACAGCCTTTTGTGGCAAAGAATTGGGCAGATTCACCACCCTCTGACTAAAGAAAACGCTCCCACAAGGTATAGTTTCCATTGGTTCTTTTATGTTGCTGTTTATTAAGAAAGGATATTCTAAAGGGTAGCACAGTGGTGCAACTGGTAGATCCACTGCCTCACAGCGACAGAAACCCGGGTTCGATCCAGGCCTCCGGTGCTGTCTGCGGAGTTTGCACAATCTCCGAGACCACGTGGGTTTCCCCCAGGAGCTCTGGTTTCCTCCCACATCCCAAAGTCGTGTGGGCTTGCAGGTTAACTGGACTCTGTAAACCGGCCCTATTGTGTAGGGAGTGGATGCGAAATTCGGATAACAAAAATACTGGTATGAATAGGTGATCAATGGTTGGCATTGACTCGATGGGCCGAAGGGCCTGTTTCTCTGCTGTTTTTTCGAAACTAAACAAATTAAATGTTTCGTGAAGGCAAACAATAAGCAATTAGCTGCATTAGTTGCTACAACAGTACATCAAACGTCATACCATTTGTAGGATACAGTTCTTAAAAGGTAGATATCTACTGCAGTGGGCAAATAATTTACTTGTCTATATCTTACCCCGGATGGTATGTGATAATTTTGCAACACGATGTCTTCACTTATGTATCGTTGGAGTGTTATAGCCACTGGATGAAGCCTAGGAAATACAAATACATTCCCTTAGGAATAAACCCTTGCATTGAAATTCAAAGTAGCAGTACAAGCGTTTTTAATACAAATGAATGGAAATGCAAAATGTGATCAGCTGGTTTAGTTTAGTTTAGTTCATGTAAAGTGAGTAAGTAGGTTTATTGGCCAAGTATTCACATACAAGGAATTTGCCTTAGATGTTCTATCAATCGGTGGTGGCCAGTGCCATCTTCTACGCTGTCATGTGCTGGGGAAGCAAGGCGAAGGTTGCAGGCGCCAACAGATTCAACAAGGTCATCAGGAAGGCTCCCCTCACTCCCCCTCCCTCCCCACCCAACCACTCCCCCCCTCACAATCTTTGTACATCCCCAATCATGGACTCTCCCCCCATCACCATCCATGTGTCTTGTGTTTTATTTTACGACTGTTGGCAGATCAATTTTCTTCCTGGGAGAGATAGAAACATAGAAAATAGGTGCAGGAGTAGAGGCCATTCGGCCCTTCGAGCCTGCACCGCCATTCGATTATGATCATGGCTGATCATCCAACTCTGTATCCCATCCCTGCCTTCCCTCCATACCCCCTGATCCCTTTAGCCACAAGGGCCACATCTAACTCCCACCCATACGCTCCTGCCCGGTCCCTCAGGTCAGCTGGTCAGCTGCTCCTGGAGGTACTGAGGTCTAGTCGGAGGCTCAGAGGGGATAGAGCCTTCTCTGTTGCTGCTCCGGCACTCTGGAACACCCTGCCATTGCACATCAGACAGGCCCCCTCTCTGTCCATCTTCAAATCCAGTGTTAAAACACATTTGTACTCCCTGGCTTTTGACCATGCCTGAGGCTTTGCTTCTGTTTGTGGTGTTTTTGATGTTTCTTTATTTTACATGTCTTTTCCTACTATTTCTTTTGATTGTTATTTTTGGTGTGTATTAACTTTTTTGTCAATGATTAGTGATGTACAGCACTTTGTTGCAGCTATGTTTGTTTTTAAAGTGCTCTATAAATAAAATTATTATTATTATTATTATTATTATTATTAAATATAGCCAATGAACTGGCCTCAACTACTTTCTGAGGCAGAGAATTCCACGTCTATCGTATCGTATTAACTACAGGGACGTTCCTACCTGAGTGTTTCCTTCAGCGTGGCTCTGAGGAGTGGCAACAGTTTCAGCATCTGCAGGGAGTCTCCTCCTGCTTTCTCGTTGGCCTCCACAACCTCACTGCGTAGATTCTCCTGAATGTGGGGATTTTTGGCCAGCTCGTACATAGTCCACAGTAGAGTTGTGGATGTCTGGTTCGGGATTGAAGAGGCAGTAAGCAACTTTTAGACAGATCATTTTCAAACAGAACGAGCATGTTACGGAAAAAAAAGCACAAACACTATTTCGTTCACAGATAGATCATCTACCAAAGAAGTTGAGGTTGATACCTGTAAACAAACACTAGAGACAGTGTGTGATTTAAACACATCTTTAATCTGCACTGAAACTTAACAGCGCTAAGGACGATAGGTTGTCAGTACATCCTAGCTGTTCAGACTAGACTGGCATCGCTGGAACCAAGTGTTAGTATAAGTGTTATAGTGGGGTGGAGTTAGTGATGCTGGCTTATGTGTGATTGGCTCACATGCATCATCAATCTACAATAACTATCAAATTTGTCAAAAATTGTTATTGCTTTATGAGTTAAAATGAACTGTAATTAATTATTACAATTAATTTAAAAAAAGGAAAAAATTTTATTTTTTTCTAACTGTTATTAACGGCTAATGTGCCCCCGAGTTACGGCTGGCATTCCCGCTCTCAATTTAATCTTTTTTGCACCGCCATTCAATATGATCCTGTCATTTTTCCCGTACCTGGGACTCAATTTTCCCCTTAGCCACAAGGGCCACATCTAACTCCCTCATTCCGTCTCAACTTTGTGGCAGAGAGTTCAATCACTTGAAAAAAGTTGTATTTCCCCCCTTATCCTTAAGCGTCCTGGACTTCCCCACACATCGGAATAATCTTCTAATTAAGAATTTTGTAAGTTCAGAAAGTATAAACCAAGTCTATCCAGTCTTTCTTTCCTGAGACCTTCTCTGCACTCCCTCTATGGCATGCCCCCTCAGTACCAACGGCTGGCATTACGAGCAGTAGCTACGAAAAATATCCATTCGGACTCCTACGGACATTCAATCCGATGACACCCAGTTTCGAAATGAAGGGGAAATAGTCTGCTCGGGCCAGGAAACCTGCGTGAGAGTAACTCGGGGAAATGCGTGGGACAGGGTCTTTACTCTGCGGGTTGACATCCAATTAAATCATGTCTGCATGGTGGTTCAAGCTACAAGATGTCCCTTCCAGAAATATTGAGGTCAACAACTGCACTTGTGGTAATTAATGCATTGCATTTCATCTGTTCATCAGGACATCGAGAGTGCGGGTTGACCGGACTTTGAATAATGGCGCCAAAACGTGGCGGTGTCTGCACGTGTAATATATGCAAAAAGAATCTCACTGTGCAGTTGCAGATGCGATAAAATAAAGCTCCATTGAACCATTGAACCAGTGTTAGTCACCAAATATGTTGGCCTGACCTGACTGCAACAACCAGGTTCAGGAATAGCCACTTCCCCACAGCCATCAGGCTATTAAACCTGGCTCGGACAAAACTCTGATTATTAATAACCATTTTCTGTTATTTGCACTTTATCAGTTTATTTATTCATACGTGTATATATTTATATCATGGTATATGGACACACTGATCTGTTTTGTAGCAAATGCCTACTATGTTCTGTGTGCTGAAGCAAAGCAAGAATTTCATTGTCCTATACAAGGGACACATGACAATAAACTCACTTGAACTTGAACTTCCCCTCATTCTGATCATGTCCCCAAGCATGTCCATGATCATTTGCTCAAACAACTAATCATAATCAAATATGTCCCATTCTTTCTTCTCCCTTCTCCCATTCAGGCAGAAGATACTTGAAAGTGCACACAGCCAGACTCAGGAACAGTTTCTTCCTCTCCACTATCAGGCTTCTGAACAGCTCTTGACAAGCTAGGGTACTGTTTGAGGCATACGGACTATATTGGACTTTGTCTATCAGACTGATGTGCTATGATGCTGAGAATTATATTTTGCACTCTGTATCTTCCCCTTTGCTCAAACAACTAATCTATTGTATGTGATTATATCTATGTGGGGTACAGTATATCTGGCCTGCTTGGATAGCAAGCAAAAGAAAGCTTTTCACTGTACCTCAGTACATGTGACAATAATAACCGCAAACCTAATCTCCCCTCCTCCGAATATCTGCCCAAACTTAACTGCCCATCATCTGAACTGTGTACAGAAAAGGTCGGAAGCATTCTGCAGGTCAGGCAGGATCTCACAAAGTTATGTGCGTAGCATAAGCAGGCAGCATCTCTGGATAACATGCATAGATGACCTTTCGGGTCAGGACCATTCTTTAGACTGATGCTGGTGAAGAAGGGTCAGTCTGAAGAAGGGTCCCGAACCAAAACGTCACCTATCCATGTTATCCAGAGATGCTGCCTGACCTGCTGAATTACTTCAGCATTTAGTGTCCTTGTATCTTACAAATCCACTATTGCACATTTATTTCCCATTGCAATGTCCCGGACATTTCTCAGTGTTTAAAAGCCATTCGGCCCTTCTCTTGTATGTTACCTCTCCCCCCTTCTCCATCCAATGCTATTGGCAATATGATTCACGGTCAATTGAAAGCACATTTCTTTTCTTACAGTGTCGACTGCGCCTGTCATGATCTCTGTAATGCTGGCTCTGATGTCTTCAAGAGGAAGCATGTCCTGCAGCAGAAGATCAGCTAGGACACCAGGGTATGCTCTATCATCTTTGAGTCCCTTTCGGAATTGCCTGTATGTTTTCTGGATACAGTTATTAGCTGGGAATGAAAGTAAAGAATACACTATCAATACACAAACATTTCACAAACGATGCGCAAACATGGAAAGGAAAGGTTTGGAGGGATCTGGGCCCAATGCACGCAAATGGGATTAGCTTAGATGGTCATCTTGCATGTCATGGTCGAGTTGGCTGAAGGGCCTGTTTCCATGCTCTATACGTCTATGACTCTAATTCAGCTAACTCAACCATCAATAAACATTGCTTCATCCTTCTTTGGAGCAGCGACCATAATTTCTTCCTGAATTTGAAAAGGGTTCAAAACTCCTGGAAGGCAATCTTGGTCCAGTGGAGAAATATTGGAGGCAATGGGCAAAGAACTGTGTCCTAACAAGATTTGGATCAATGGATCCAATTCATCTCTAATAAACAAGATACGGAAACAACTCATGAATTCCTACTACTGGGAAGCTATTAGGCTACTACCAACTGCGTTAAGGAGATCCATGGTGAGTCCATCTCTCCAGTTATATCTTAAATCCAAATGAAAAATGGCAAGGGTCCTTAAGGCAAAGTCAGGAATCCCACCAGACTGTGGACTGCAATTTTTTCCACTGCTTTTTTTCACACAGAGAGTGGTGAATCTGTGGAATTCTCTGCCACAGAAGGTAGTTGAGGCCACAGTTCATTGGCTATATTTAAGAGGGAGTTAGATGTGGCCCTTGTGGCTAAAGGGATCAGGGGGTATGGAGAGAAGGCAGGTACAGGATACTGAGTTGGATGATCAGCCATGATCATATTGAATGGCGGTGCAGGCTCGAAGGGCTGAATGGCCTACTCCTGCACCTATTGTCTATGTTTCTATACACTGCCATAGGGATGAAGGTATGAAGAGGAGATTGAAAACTGTGATCTCCAGTTTAGGAACAGCTTCTTCCCAACAAACATAAGGCACTACACTACAACCGGTACAGGCAGCATCTCTGGATAGAAGGAATGGGTGACGTTTTGGGCTGAGACCCTTCTTCAGACTCTTGCTTACTCCAGCATTTTGTGTCTACAGTGTAAACCAACATCTGCAGTTCCTTTGTAGACAAAAGTGCTGGAGAAACTCAGCGGGTGCGGCAGCATCTTTGGAGCGAAGGAAATAGGCAACGTTTCGGGGCGAAACCCTTCTTCAGACTCTTCTGCAGTTCCTTTCTACATTATCCTACAACCATCAACTAACCAATAACATATTTTGGTTACATTAGGTTTGTAGGTTAATTGGGCTGGTATAATTGTAAATAATTGTAAATATCCCCACAGGGATAGCGCTAGTGTGTGGGGATCGCTGGTCGGCGCGGACTCGGTGGGCCGAAGAGACTGTTTCCTTGTTGTATGTCTAAACTAAACTAAACTAAACTAAACTAAATGCAGGAGTGTAATTGAAATATTTCCAGCTCCTCTTACCGTGAGCAAAAATGATGTCCCAAGAACCTATGTGTTCCTGCCAGACCTTTGAGTTGATTGACTTCAATAGACCTGGTGGAATATAGAGCATTGGCGTTGTGGATTTGAACATCATGGAAATCGAGTTGATGAACCTTTGCGATGCATCATTTTGATGGCCCTGCAGTATATCGAGGCGTTCACCATACAGTATGTGGCAGATGGCTGCAAGGAAAAACGTCCATTGTTATTCTGTGCCTCTGCGTAGACCAGTGAAAAGTTCATAAAAGTTTTGAATTGAATTGTTTTGACGTGACAAGTCACGGCGAGATTCTTTGTATGCAAATTGTCGCCACGTAAAGGGCACTTACAGAGTTACAAAGTACCCCTTTGTTCTCCATCCCCACCCCTCTCACGGCAGTCCCCCCACGGCAGATACTCCTTACTCATTCCCTCAAAGGTTAAAGTAAATCCCCTCATGCCTATAGTGTACGTACACTAATCCAATGACAACTATAGTTAGACACAGTAATCTGACATGAGAATATACCCCCAAATGCAGTTTATGGAACATTCTTAGTTCTATCTGTGGTACACAACAATGCTGGAGAAACTCAGCGGTTGCAGCAACATTTATGGAGCGAAGGAAATAGGCAACGTTTTGGGCCAAAACCCTTCTTCAGACTGATGGGGGGTGGGGAGGGGGGGGTGGTGGGGGGAGGGGGGGGGGGGCGGGGAGAAGAAAGAAAAAGGAGGAGGAGGTGCCCGAGGGCTGAGGGAGAGATAGGAAGGGGAGGAGACAGCAAGGGCTAACAGAATTGTGATAATTCAATGTTCATGCCACCAGGATGCAGACTCCCCTATCTGTGTCTGAGCATTCTTGCCATGCGGCAGAAGGTTGTGGGTTCAAATCCCACACCGGAGACTTGCACACGTAAATCATATTTTCAATGTGGGACTGACTGTGACTAGTGTGTAGGGTAGTGCTAGTATATGGGGTGATGGATGGACAGTGAAGGCCCAGTGGGCCGAATGGCCTGTTCCGCGCTGCATCTCCAAAGTCTAAAAGACCTTTCTCCACTGGGCTCCATGACCTATTGTGAATCATGATCATTCTATCATCCTTCTTTTGACATTCTTTCAAAGTCTTGAACTCCCATTTGTGTGAATGTCCTCCAGCTCCGTAATCCCCATCCATTCTCCATGTTCCTCCATGGGAGGATCCAAGGGAGGTTCTACTGCAGTTGTACAGGGTCTTGGTGAGACCACACCTGGAGTATTGCATACAGTTTTGGTCACAAGGGCCACATCTAACTCCCTCTTAAATATAGCCAATGAACTGTGGCCTCAACTACCCTCTGTGGCAGAGAATTCCACAGATTCGCCACTCTCTGTATAAAAAATGATTTTCTCATATCGGTCCTAAAAGACTTCCCTCTTATCCTTAAACTGTGTGACCCCTTGTTCTGGACTTCCCCAACATCGGGAATAATCTTCCTGCATCTAGCCTGTCCAACCCCTTAAGAATGTTGTAAGTTTCTATAAGATCCCCCTCTCAATCTTCTAAATTCTAGCGAGTACAAGCCGAGTCTACCCAGTCTTTCATCATATGAAGGTCCTGACATCCCAGGAATCTTTAAACCAAAGATAGACACAATAAGCTGGAATAACCCTGCAGCTCAGGCAGCATATCTTGAGAAAAGGAATAGGTGACGTTTCGGGTCGAGACCCTTCTTCAGACTCCGTTGGAAACTAGTTGTTGAGTTTGAGACAATGTACAAGGATCTACATGATGTCTCTCATCCCGCCCGCTTGATCCCATTACATTACAAAGCAAGAAGTCCACAGTTCCCCCACAGTAGCAACGTCTTGCAGTTACCCCACACATTTACAGTTTTTATCCATGAGTAGTTGCTCTACTCAACAGCCAAAAATCTGTAGCCTCCCTTTGATCTGCTATTTTGTTGGTTCACATGCTTGATCAATGGTGTTTTATCATTAATGTTTTATTATTATTAATGTTTAGTGTTTTCCGAGTCATTCGTAACTGTCACATTGTTACTTGTGGGCGGAGCACCAAGGCAAATTCCTTGTATGTGAATACTTGGCCAATAAACTTACTTACTTACTTAAATTCCCAAAATACTATTCACAATGAATGGTGCAGTTTGACTATTATGCTAGCAATAAGTATGTTCAATTGTTTAAATGTAGAGCATTTAAAATTGTTTAGAAAAATCATTCCATACAAGGCTATAACATGCAACTATCCAAATAAATAAGCAATATTGGATCCTTACATTCGAGTGCGAATTTGAAGAGATCGTTTGAGAGATCAACTGTCCATTTACCCCTTCTGCTTTTCTCGATCTCTTTGTATGTCATGGACACAAAATCCAGTGCCACTTCATTGAGAAGAGGCACAAACCTTTGGGTGATCTGGGGTGTAAACAATGCTTTATTTAAAATAAGTCGATTTTTTTTCCAATCTTCCCCACTTCTGCAAGACAAAAGGGTAGTGGTTAGCGGGCTGGCCATTGCAACTCTTTTGATCATAGAAAACATAGAAACATAGAAATTAGGTGCAGGAGTAGGCCATTGCCCTTCGAGCCTGCACCGCCATTCAATATGATCATGGCTGATCATCCAACTCAGTATCCCGTACCTGCCTTCTCTCCATACCCCCTGATCCCCTTAGCCACAAGGGCCACATCTAACTCCCTCTTAAATATAGCCAATGAACTGGCCTCAACTACCCTCTGTGGCAGAGAGTTCCAGATTCACCACTCTCTGCATGAAAAAAGTTCTTCTCATCTCGGTTTTAAAGGGTTTCCCTTTATCCTTAAGCTGTGACCCCTTGTCCTGGACTTCCCCAAACATCGGGAAACAATCTTCCTGCATCTAGCCTGTCCAACCCCTTAAGAATTTTGTAAGTTTCTATAAGATCCCCTCTCAATCTTCTAAATTCTAGAGAGTATAAACCAAGTCTATCCAGTCTTTCTTCATAAGACAGTCCTGACATCCCAGGAATCAGTCTGGTGAACCGTCTCTGCACTCCCTCTATGGCAATAATGTCCTCCTCAGATTTGGAGACCAAAACTGCACGCAATACTCCAGGTGTGGTCTCACCAAGACCCTGTACAACTGCAGTAGAACCTGCAGCAGATCAGTCTCTGCACATCCAAACACAAATACTTGAAGCAGGCGAGGCTAATCCACAGACTTGCTCCACCATTCAATAACATCACGGTTCCCCCTTTTCACCTCAGTACTACCAGGACGGAAGTGATAGTGTTTGGTCCCAATGGCTCCCGTGAACCTCCCCCTGTTGACTTGTGTCCCTTGGCACTATATGTGAAGCCAACAGTTTTGAACTTGGGTTTTAAGATGGACAGTGATTTTAAATTAGATCGTCAAATAGGCGCGGTAGTTAAGTCCAGCTTCTTTCATTTAAGGCAGCTGGCAAAGGTGAAGCCCATTCTTGAACGACAGCATTTTGAAACAGTAATCCATGCCTTCATCACGTCTCGGCTGGATTACTGTAACGCACTTTATTTTGGAGTTAGCCAGTCTTCCCTTGCACATCTCCAGTTGGTTCAGAATGCTGCTGCTCGCCTTTTAACTGGAACACGTAAGAGGGAGCACATAACGCCTATTCTGGCCTCCCGCCACTGGCTGCCTGTGTACTTTAGAGTTAATTTTAAGATTCTTTTATTTGTTTTTAAATCTTTAAATGGTCTCGCCCCGCCTTGCCTCTCTGAGCTGCTTCATCCATACGCTCCTGCTTGGTACCTCAGGTCAGCTGATCAGCTGCTCCTGGAGGTACCGAGGTCTAAGCGGAAGCTCAGAGGGGATAGAGGGGATTGCCCGAGACCCAGGTTCGATCCTGACTAGGGGTGCTGTCTGTGCAGAGTGTGTACGTTCTCCCAGTGGCTGCGGGAATTCTCCGGGTGCTCCGGTTTTCTCCCACACTCCAAAGACATGCAGATTTGTAGGTTGACAAAAGTGCTGGAGAAACTCAGCGGGTGCAGCGGCATCTATGGAGCGAAGGAAATAGGCAACGTTTCGGGCCGAAACCCTTCTTCAGATTTTCCAGCATCTGCAGTTCCTTCTTAAACAGATTTGTAGGTTAATTGGCTTCTGTAAATTGCCCTTAATTTGTTGGGAGTGGATGAGGAAGTGGAATAAGATAGCAACTAATGTGAACAGGTGGTTGATGTGTACCGTGGCACAACGTGCCTATTTGCATGCTGTATCTCTAGTTTCCCACACTTCCCTTGATCGTTGAGCTGCGGCTGCAGAGCGTCCAGCCGCGGGCGGGCGGCACTGGATTTCAACACCGCGGAGCCTGGTATCCGAGTTCGCCAGTGTCAGAGGTCCGGCCAGCGCGGCCTGAGAACTTTGGACATTGCAGTCTTCAGGGAGGAAGCTGCCGCTTCAGTCCAGGCCGCTGAAGAATGTTCACCCGACGCCGATGATCCAGCTTCGCGGCAGAGGGCCTGAGAACATCGAGTTGGCTGAGGAGGCCACATATAGACCCCGACCTCGGGTGGGTGGACTATGAGGGGGGAGAACTGGATATTTTTAGTGCCTTCCCTCACAGTGAATTCTGCTGTGGGGGGACGTTTCATGTTGATTTCTATAGTGTACTGTTCTGTGTCTTTTATTCTTTTTTGTTTTGTATGGATTTATTGACATATAATCTGTTCAATTCATTTAATCAATCTCTGTAAAGCACTTTTGTTCAAATTGATTTTGTTGAAAAGTGCTATATAAATAAACATTATTATTATTATTTAGATCCTACTTAAATTCCCTTGATCCTTTTTGTATCTCCTCTTCTATCTTGAATCTGCTTAGAATTGTGTGAACAATGGTTTAGGAGATCCACAATTTAATGCAGCACAAACAAATTTCTATTCCACCGAGTTAAGAAGTTGCTTAAGGATAAGGCAGGGGTAAGAGTAGAGTTGGGAATAGTGCTGGAGATGATGGACAAAGGTCATTGCTGGATATAAAAAACCAGTCCCGCACATCTCCTTTACACTCCTTTCCCCTCTCACCTTAAAGCTGTGCCCTCTAGTATTTGACATTTCCATCCTAGAAATAAATAATTCTGATGAAAGGGTTACACTTACTTTAACAGAACTCCGTATTTTTCTTTCCTGAAGTCTCTGTAAGCCATCCAAGCTCTCATTTTCAACCTCTCTGGAAATATACCCTCTGCTCTGAACAAAATGGCAGCATCTTCAGGATTAATAATATTTACACTGTTGTAATATCCAATCCTTTCCCTGCAAATGAATGGAGAACAGGTTACAGTAATGTGCAGGAAGGAACTGCAGATGCTGGTTTAAACCGAAGATATTGACACAAAATGCTGGAGTAACTCAGCGGGACAGGCAGCATGTTGTTTATGAAGGAACTGCAGATGCTGGAAAATCGAAGGTACACAAAAGTGCTGGAGAAACTCAGCGGGTGCAGCAGCATCTATGGAGTGAAGGAAATAGGCAACGTTTCGGGCCGAAACCCTTCTTCAGACAGGCAGAATCTCTGGAGAGAAGGAACGGGTGAGGTTTCGGCTCAAGATCAGTCTGAAGGAGGGTCTCGACCAGAAACGTCACCCATTCCTTCTCTCCAGAGATGCTGCTTGTCCCGCTGAATTACTCCAGCATTTTGTGTCTATCACAGGTACATAGTAAAGTCTGTACTCTCAGTAGTGGATTCAAAAGCTTGTACAAGTGTATATGTGAGTATTACAGGGGTCACAGCTCATTCTGAATGGTAGAACAGCTTCTGCTCCTCCGTTAACAGGTTCCTTCCATAAGCTGGGGGGTCGTTTGATTCACCTCTACCCCATAAAGGATATTGGACTTTGTCTAATGAACTGATGTGCTACAATGTGCTGCAATGCTGAGAACGATATTCTCCACTGAAGAAGGATCTCGACCCAAAACCTGACCCATTCCTTCTCTAGAGATGCTGCCATCTCTGCTGAGTTATTCCAGTATTTTGTGTCTATCTTTGGTTTAAACCAGCATCTGCAGCTGCTTCCTACACCTTTGAATATCAACTTCCCAACCCTTGTTTCCCCTCTCTCTCTCCATCTCTCCCCCATCCTAGTTCTCCGCCTAGTCTGACTGTCCCCCTTGATTACATTTTAATCCTTGTATGCCTCGTTGTCACCTTCCCCATTAATGACAATGATCCATTCTACATTTTCCTAGGACTTCGTCGCCTTTGATGTCTCAATTTCACACCTCACATTTTTTATCTCTACGTCTCCCTCTCCCCTGACTCTCAATCTGACGAAGGGTCCCAACCCAAAACGTCACCCATTCCTATCCAGAGATGCTGCCTGTCCCGCTGAGTTACTCCAGCATTTTGTGTGTACCCATTTTTCTTATAAGTTTGTTAGCGCATGTCTGAACTTTGCCTGGGGTTTTCTGCATGTAAGCTGGACTCCTTTATTTTCTCTTGGTTTTAGTGTGGAATTGAACCTTGTACAAAATCAGACAGCCTTCAAACTCTGCCAATTGCTGTCAAGGTGACCAGTGTTTATGTATCCTCCTCTCTTTAAACTGTTTCTACTTTCTGAGCGCTTTGACTTTGTTTGATGTAAGCAAGTCTGCTTGGCTGATGCAGTGTTTCCATTAATTACAATGCTTATATCTTTCTGCAGTTGCGTAATCCCAGATAGCAGACTGCACAAACACCAATGTGCAAAGTATACATTCAATTACTTTGTTTCTCACAGCTAACTTCTTTGTCGTTTCGTTTAGTTGAGAGATACAATGTGGAAACACTGAGCCTGCGCCAACCAGCGATCGCCGTAGACCATGCCCGAGGTCAGGATCGTACCCTGGTCTGTGACGCTGTAATGCCCCTGTCCCACTTAGGAAACCTGAACGGAAACCTCTGGTGACTTTGTGCCCCACCCAAGGTTTCCGTGCGGTTCCCGGAGGTTTTTTGTCAGTCTCCCTTGGTTCTTGGTTTCTTGGTTTCTTGGTCCTCCAAAATATTCCAAATGGAATTTAAACTGGAGGTGGTGAAGGGAGGGACTGAGCCAGAAAGGGTTATTGGGAAGAAAGAGCTACTTTAAATGTAGTTGCATCTGGTTGGGTAACTATAGTAGGGTGGAGATTATTCCATGCTTTAATTGGGCGGGGGAAGAACAAATTGCTGTACACGTCTGTCTTTGTAGCTGGGATCACAAATTGGATCGAATGCCTCCCTACCTGCTTCCACTACCTGCAACCTCCAGCAAGCACCTGCAACCTCCGGGAACCGCACGGAAACCTTGGGTGGGGCGCAAAGTCTCCTGAGGTTTCCGTTCAGGTTTCCTAAGTGGGACAGGGGCAAAGCACCAACTCTACCACCACACCAATGTGTCGCTCTTTCTTCAATTCTTCCTCAGCATGGTTCAGCTTGGACAAATGAGTATTTCACTTTGATTTTTCCACAGTATAGGTCTTTCCTATCCCCTGTGAGAATAAAGGGGATTCCACTAATCTGTGACCTCAGGTCCACTAAGGTCTTAGGTCTCTTCAACTATTTCTTTCAGCCATCCAATGTCCACCCATTCCTGTTTGAATGAACGTGTGCTGTAAATCTCAAGATGTAAACCCTGTGATCTGGCCTTCAGTTTATGACGATCTATGATGCATTTAGCAGTCTTTATCTGAAGGTCTGGTATTTGTTTTTCATTAAGTTATGGGATGTGTGCGTGTGTGTTGCATTGGCAAGGCCAACCTCTTTACTTCATTCTTAACTTCCATTGAATGAAGAAGGAACTCGATCCAAAACATCACCTCTCCAAGTTCTCCAGAGATGCTGCCTACAATGCATTTCGTTGTCTCTGTACCGCTGAGTTGCTCCAGCATGTGTGTCCTTCCAGAGAACGACACTATTGCAGGATCATTCAGTTTAGTTTATTGTCACGTGTACAGTGAAAAGCATATGTTGCATGCTAACCAGTCAGCGGAAAGACAATACATGATTACAGTCATGCCATTTCCAGTGTATAGATAAGGGAATACTGTTTTAGTGCAAGGTAAAGCCATCAAAGTCTGATCAAAGATCAAGGGGGCTGTTATGATCAAAACATTTCTGTGGATCTCAACCATGAACCTGATTGCTTCTGAGGTTTTACAACAATTGACAACAATTACAGGCTATTTAATTAACAGTCTAAAAATTCTACTTTGATGGGATTTCTACTCAAAACTGCTGGTGCTAACTGCTGGATGACTGGTCCAATGATAGGTGCTACCTTGCTGCTAAACACCGTAAAATTGGGTGAAATGAAACTCACTGTCCTTGTATATGTTTCACCTTCTGGGTTGACGCCCTTGAGATGGGCAAGAAGTGCAAAAGCATAAAATCCTACGGTCATGTTCAAGATCTCAAGGGAATACAAGCTAAATTACTCAGATATTTTGGCAAACCAGAAGTGAATGTTGCAGTACCTCTCTCCCAACCTTTTAAAGATCTCAGAGGCTAAATGGATTTTGTATAGCTGTGGGAGAAATTGTGTCAATGTGAAAAATAATGGTGAAAAATAATGCAAAGATCTATTACATTAGTGAAAGATTTTCTCACTTCATTCAGTCAAATCTGGATAGGTTGTGTGTTGTTGCTTAATATGTACAATTATAAATTCATAACTTAGTTAGATCATTCAACTATAAAGACAAAAGCTCAATTGCTTTAAGAACAGCTTTTGTAGAGGTGTTATGTGCACCCACTTTAGCTATAAATTTAGCTAGCTGCCATACACAGTGTGGGAACAAAGTTTATTTAAATATTTTTTTAACAACACACAAAGTGCTGGAGTAATTCTGTGGGTCAGTAGCATCTCTGGAGAACATGGATAGGTGAAGTTTCGGGTCGGGACCATTCTTCAATGTGAAGAAAGGTTTTGTTCGAAATGTCACCTATCCATGTTCTCCAGAGATGCTGCTAACCCCTTGGGTAACTCCAGCACTTTGTGTCTTTTTGTAAAACAGCATCTGCAGTTCCTTGTGCCTTGATTTAAATATACTTGTTCAAGAGTCTTTTTAACAAAATATTATCTCAAATATTCAGGAGAGTTTATGCCACGTTAATGCTGAACATGTAAATTTGATTAGTACATTGAAGAACTTATAAGAGTCTCTTTAAACATGAATTTAATTTAGCTGAGGCAGATTTTCTTACCTGTAAATTGGACCATACTTATTGAAGTTATTTAACATGAGATTGTGGGTATTTTTGATATCACTGTTCCTCCAGAAAGTAAATGCATTGAACCAATTGTTTTTCCAGTTACCCGGTAACTCATCGTACGATTTCAGAGTTGGTTCCAAAGAAGTACGTGATTCACTTGTTTCTGAATGATTCCTACGAGGGGACACTGTGAAGTGATGGTCCACGGAGGGAAATGCACCCCTTTGACAAGAAGCACTGGCAATTAAGGAGAATCGAAAACATCCTCTGATCATTGTAACACTTGCAGTTCGCCTTGCAGCCGTTCACATTTGAATTGTTTTTTCTCACTGCTGTTTTTATATCACACTTTCAAGGACTGTGCAGCAGTCACGTCATTAGAAGACAAAATTTGAATCTTTGTTATTCTGAAAGGCCATGACGTATTACCAGTGGGTTAAAGGCTACAAGTCACTTTTAATTGCATGTTATCATAAAAGCAGTATTTGTGCCATCTTCTGCAGACGTCTTTATGTTGGATAACATAATCTCACAATTTAATCCGTTGGGGAAAAAGCTGTGAAGTCTCTAACTAGGGAAAGTTTCATTAAACCAAATACATTTTGGCAATTTTTATTTTATTGACTTGTCTTCAACATTAAATGGGTATTTTTGCGACTGTTATTGGCAGCTAAAATACAGGACACCCAGTCCACCACAGTCGTATCCCACGATCATCGTTTGTTTTGAAAATGAAAAGTTGGAGGAACTCAGTGGGTCAGGCAGCATATGTGGAGGGAATGATCAGACAACGTTTCGGGGCAGGATCCTTCTTCAGTCCGATAGAAGGGTGTGAAACCAAAATGTCATCGGTCCATTTCCCTGCACAGATGCTGCCTGTCCCGCTGAGTGCCTCCAGCACTTTGCTTTTTGCTCAAGATTCCAGTATTTACAGCCTCTTGTGCCTTCATACTTTGCGTCTGACAAGCCAATTGTCACACTGCCATCCCCATTTCCAGCATTTAAACATACGCCAATTCATCTTCTCCAGAGATGCTGCCTGACCCGCTGAGTTACTCCAGCACTTTGTGTCTTTTTTCCTCTTCTGTTGTCTTTGTCCCTGACAGTAACAGTGGCTCAATATTTCTGATTTCTGATCCTTCACCATCTATTCTGGAAGTACAGGTTGTTGGCAATCTCGTGGCCTACTGACACTTTGCTACATTTTCAGATGTATGGTCCTTAAAATGAAACTATAATCCAAGCCCCAGTCTTCTGTCTCAGGTGGTTGTAAAATATGCCATGACATGACATTATATTTAAGACGAGAAGGCATTAACTACATTTGTGCCATAATGATGTCGCTGGTAGAGCTGCTGCATCACAGCACCAGAGACCCGGGTTCGATCCTGACGTCAGGTGCCGTCCGTGCGGTGTATGCAGGTTCTCCCTGCGACCACGTGGGTTTTCTCCGGGTGCTCCGGTTTCCTCCCACAACCCAAAGACGTACGTTTTTGTAGGCTGATTGCCCTCTGTAAATTGTCCCTTGTGTGTACGGACTGTGTTGAACCAATGTGTGAACGAGTGATCGATGGCCAGCGTAAGATAGTTTTGGTTTAGAGATACAGCATAGAAACCGACCTTTTGGCCCACCAAGCCCATGCCGACCATGGATCACCTGTACACTAATTCCATATTATCTCACTTTTGGCATCGTATACAATGGGGGCGATTTATAGAAGCCTGCACTGCTTTGGAATGTAGGAGGAGACTGGAGAAACCCACACGGTTACAGGGAGAACACACTGCAGCACCCATGGTACCAAGGTCTAAGCGGAAGCTCAGAGGGGATAGAGCCTTTTCTGTTGCTGCTCCGGCACTCTGGAACACCTTGCCATTGCACATCAGACAGGCCCCCTCACTGTCCATCTTCAAATCCACCCTAAAAACTCATTTTTATTCTCTGGCTTTCGACACTGGCTGAGACATTGCTCCTGTTTTTAGTGCTTTTACTGTTTTATAGTGCTTTGTTTTACGGTTTTTAATGGTTTGTAATAACTTCTTGTCCATGAGTTCTCATGTACAGCACTTTGTGGCAACTGCAGTTGTTTAAAGTGCTTTATAAATAAAGTTATTATTATTATTATCATGGTCAGGATTGAACTCAGGTCTCTGGTGCTGTGAGACAACGACTCTACTGCTGCGCCACTGCACTGTCCGATAAATTGAAACAATCGGGGAACATTCTTAAGTAGTGCTTTTCTTAACAATTATTTTCTTGAAGGCTAAAAGATGCTGCTGAAGACATTGTTTTTTTAGAATTTGTTTGCGATATCGTTTTTGGATCTAATCCTACCATTTGTCTTATAGGATGCAAATAAGCGATTACGATTCAGTTCAACGTGTACCTTTATATAATACAAATGAGGATTGATTTGCAAATTGACTTTGACAAAGCTGGCCTCTGTCTTGAAATAGAGGAGGCGAGGCGGTGGTAGGGAGAATAGTTTTCTCATACAACAGTAAGTCGAAACAGGGAAAGGGAAGGGGCAAGGACTGAAGAAAGCCCAATAAAAATTGAAAGGACACTTTGATCGCAAGCAACAGCAGATAACTGCCAGATGCTGAAGTAAAAACAGGAACATGGAATGTCTCTGAAAGGTTATGGATCAGAGATTCACTGAGATTCCAATTTTGGAAAGAAAATATCTGCATCTTCCACCACTTCACTATAGCGCAGCTGGTACAGCACAGCACCAGAGACAAAAGTTCAATCCGGGTACGATCTATGTGGAATTTGCACATTCTTCCTGAGACCTCGTAGGTTTTCCTCTGGATGCTCCAGTTTCCACCAACATCCCAAAAAGGTGCAGATAGGTAAGCCTGGGAGAATGCTGCAAATCGCCCCTAGTATGTAGGGAGTGATGGAATCTGGGAGGGAAATTGATAACAATATGGAGAGAATATGGAAAGAAGGCAGGAACGGGGGTACTGATTGTGGATGATCAGCCATGATCACAGTGGATGGCGGCGCTGACTCGAAGGGCCAAATGGCCTACTCCTGCACCTATTGTCTATAATCTGAAGAAAGGTCTCAACCAGTAACATCACCTATTCCTTCTCTCCAGACATGCTGCCTGTCCCGGTCATTCACTCCAACACTTTGTGTCTATCTTTAGAGAGAATAAAGTTGGATGAGATTAGTGCAAATGGTTTGTTGATGGTCACTTGGTGGGCCAAAGGGCCTGTTTCTGTATTATGTAAAATAATATGAATATTATGTGTGTTATGATTGTGTTTATAATTTGTTTGGTTGTTTTGTTGTTCCGCGAGCATTGCCACTTTCATTTCACTGCACATCTCGTATGTGTATGTGACAAATAAACTTGACTTGACTTGACTTGACTGTTTCCGTGCTGTATCACTCTACCTATCACCAAACTGGTAGGGCCAGATTTCTGGACCTGGGGCTCGAACACACAAATTGATTTGTGGGTCTGCCTCCACTCACCCTTGGCAATCATAATCACTGTCACACTGTTACCTAACCAACCATCCTGGCAGTCATGATTGTCAGAATGATAAAGGAATATGTCAGGAATTCATGTTGCAGCTTTATAGGTCTTGGTGATGTTGCATTTGGAGTATTGTTTAGAAGTTCTAGTTTCCCCATTACAGGAACATTACAGGGAGGACTGAAGATCTCGGAGTAAAACCCACGCAGTCACGGGGAGAATGTATAAACTCCGTACAGACTGCACTCGTGGTCGGGATCGAACCCAGGTCTCTTGCGCTGTATGCGGCAGTATGTAAGGCAGCAACTCTACCGCAGCGCCACCGTGTCGCCCATCATTAAAATCATCATTTAAAAAAATCATGATTATATCTGGAAAAAGGAGATCAGAAGCAGGTGGGTTGGTTAACAAGTGATAAGGTAGATGATATGAGGAAGTACCAGACATATTATCTTAGTTCTTTCAGTCAAGTAATGACAAACATCCCAAGGAAATTAACATTGAAACTCTCTCCAAGAAGAATCAAATGTAAAAAAACCTGTAGGAAATGGAAATTAGATAAAGCAGAAATTACTATCATTGATATACCCTTTGTCCTATCCACCCGCTCTGACTTTTTCTGTAACTAATAACTTGTTTTTGTCGAAGAAGGAACTGTGCAGATGCTGGAAAATCGAAGGTAGACAAAAATGTTGGAGAAACTCAGCGGGTGCAGCAGCATCTATGGAGTGAAGGAAATGGCGACGTTTTGGGTCGAGACCCTTCTTTAGTTTTTCCTACTTTACTTTGTGAATCTTTAAAATTCAATCCATTTTCCAATCACAATGCATTTTTCCTGATTTTTGGAAATCTTAAGACAATTAACATCAACTTATCTCTAACATTTCTGGAGATTCATCAACATTCATCAATTTGATGGATTGATTGAATTAATTGAAAGATACAGAATGGAAACAGGCCCTTTGGGTCACCGAGTTCACGCCGACCATCGATTAACCATTGACACTTGTTCAATGGGGTGGGAGATTGCAATCTTCACGTGGTCCACCTTGCTTTGACTAATGCTGGGGGCTTCAGAAAAACTCAGCGGGTGCAGCAGCATCTATCAGCGTCTCTTCTTCCTGAGGAGACTGAAGAAGGTCCATCTGTCTCCTCAGATCCTGGTGAACTGCTACCGCTGCACCATCGAGAGCATCCTTACCAACTGTATCACAGTATGGTATGGCAACTGCTTTGTCTCCGACTGGAAGGCATTGCAGAGGGTGGTGAAAATTGCCCAACGCATCACCGGTTCCACGCTCCCCTCCATTGAGTCTGTCCAAAGCAAGCGTTGTCTGCGAAGGGCGTTCAGCATCGCCAAGGACTGCTCTCACCCCAACCATGGACTGTTTACCCTCCTACCATCCGGGAGGCGCTACAGGTCTCTCCGTTGCCGAACCAGCAGGTCGAGGAACAGCTTCTTTCCGGCGGCTGTCACTCTACTAAACAACGTACCTCGGTGACTGCCAATCACCACCCCCCCCGGACACTTATTATTATTTATTCAAATCGTTTGCTATGTCGCTCTTCAAGGGAGATGCTAAATGCATTTCGTTGTCTCTGTACTGTACACTGACAATGACAATTAAAATTGAATCTGAATCTGAATCTGAATCTATGGAGCGAAGGAAAATGTGCAACGTTTCGACACGAAACCCTTCTTCAAACTTGTTTTTGTCCTTTTTTTTGTTCACTTTCTCAGTCCTAAGAGCTGAGGCATTAACTCTGTTTTCTTTCCGCAGATGCAGTCACGACCTGCTGGTCATCTTCTGCTTTTATTTCAGAAATAAACGTTTTCAAACAATGAAGCCAACTTTGGTTTTCGCGCCAATTCAACTTCTTAGCCAATGGGCCGCCGCGGTTTTTATTTTCCCGCCTTTGCAGCGTCGCGAGTCGCGAGGACCGTTGGACGGCGGCGCGCTCCCGCCAACTGTCTCTGGGGCCGCCATCTTTGTGCGGGGCGCCCCAGTGCCCGAGTGCTGCCTGACAGCCTTCGGCGCCGCCATCTTTGTGCGGGGCGCCCATCCTTCCCCCCCCAGTGCCCGAGTGCAGCTACCCCTCTCCGCCGCCGCCATCTTTGTGTGGGGCGGCCCCAGTGCCCGAGTGCAGGTGCCCCTCTTCGGCGCCGCCATCTTTGTGCGGGGCGCCCATCCCCCCCCCCCCCCCCCCCCCCCCCCAGTGCCCGAGTGCGGGTGCCCCTCTTCGGCGCCGCCATCTTTGTGCGGGGCGCCCCAGTGCCCGAGTGCAGGTGCCCCACTTCGGCGCCGCCATCTTTGTGCGGGGCGCCCATCCCCCCCCCCCCCCCCCCCAGTGCCCGAGTGCAGGTGTCCCTCTTCGGTGCCGCCATCTTTGTGCGGGGCGCCCCAGTGTCCGAGTGCAGGTGCCCCTCTTCGGCGCCGCCATCTTTGTGCGGGGCGCCCCCCAGTGCCCGAGTGCAGGTGCCCCTCTTCGGTGGCGCCATCTTTGTGCGGGGCGCCCATCCTCCCCCCCCCCCCCCCCCCCCCAGTGCCCGAGTGCAGGTGCCCGCTTCGGCGTCGCCGCCATCTTTATGCGGGGCGCCCCAGTGCCCGAGTGCAGGTGTTTCTCTTCGGTGCCGCCATCTTTGTGCGGGGCGCCCCAGTGCCCGAGTGCAGGTGCCCCTCTTCGGTGCCGCCATCTTTGTGCGGGGCGCCCCAGTGCCCGAGTGCAGGTGCCCCTCTTCGCCGCCGCCATCTTCATGCGGGGCACTCAGTGGAAAGTGCTTTCGCCCCCCGCCGCCATCTTCCCTCGCAGGTAAGAAGTAAATAAACAGGTTGGATTTCGGGGGATGGGTGCAAAGTTCTCGAAGGAAACTATTAGAGAAAGAAATTGCTAATATTTGAAGACTTAATTAAAGTAGAGGAAGTCTGTTTGCGAGGTTTGTCCCTGGAAGGACTGTGTGTGTGTGTGTGGGTGTGCAATAATGTTTGTAAACACCAGCCAGGACGTATTGTTTACATTAAATTAACAATTAGCAATTAACTTTGATTTTTATCAAGCTCTTAAAAAATGTAATTACAGATTTAACATAAAACTGCTATGCAATTCTAATTTATTCAAAATATTTAGATATGCCTATAGAATCTGAATCGAATTATTTAGATATGGACCACTGGGAAGTTGAAAGCCTGCTCTGGTTTATGGTTATTTGAAAATAATTGGGAGGAAAGGATTTTTGGGATTACTCTGCGAGCTGGTATAGATTTGGTGGGCTGAATGTACTGGAAAGTATGTGAAAAATGCTTCTGTTTGGATTGGATCACCTGTACCAATTTACAGTGGAAAGCTTTGCTTTTGTGTTATCCAGTCAAATTATGTTCTACTTGTGTACAGTCATGCCATATACGAGTGCAACAGGTAGTGTGAAGCGAAAAATGTCAGAGTGCATAAGATAGTTTTACAGCATTGCAGTTATAGAGAAAGTGTAGATTTAAAAAAAAGTGCGAGGCTGTCAATAAGGTTGGTTGATAAAAATAAAATGAGCAGTAAGCAGAAAGGAGGAGTAGATTGAGCATAACCAAATGGATCTTGAGGAAGTTCTTAGATGGAAAGGGAAAAAGATGTATAGGATGTTTCCACTAGTAAAACCAAATGATTTGAATGTTTTGCCACTAAAAAGTGGTTTGGACAGAGTGTTAGGATAGGAGATATCGGGTGAGAGTAAGTTGAAGTGCCATTGTGAAACAATATTTGAATCACAAAGGGTGGTGGGTGTATGGAACAAGCTGCTAGAGGAGGTAGTTGAGGGTGGGACTATCCCAACATTTAAGACACAAAGTACATGGATAGGTCTGAAGAAGGGTTTCGGCCCGAAACGTTGCCTTTTTCCTTTGCTCCACAGATGCTGCTGCACCCGCTGAGTTTCTCCAGCTTTTTTTTGTGTAACATGGATAGGACAGATTGGAGGGATATGGACCTAATGCGGGCAGATGGGAATGGTGTAGCTGGGATATGTTGGCCGGTGTGGACAAGTTGGGGCGACGGGCCTGTTTCCACGCTGTATCACTCTATGACTCTATGACAAGGATTTTGCCAAAACTGGTGTGCATGAGTTAGAATAAACTGAATAGGCTGAGATTGCTTTTGCTGGAGCGCAAGTAGATATAGAGGTTTGTAAAGTCATTAAGGGCATAGATAAGATTAATTATCACAGTTTTTCCCCAGGATAGAAGATAAAGGTTTATGATGAGAGATAAAAGTTACAAGCCATGTATTATGCTGTTGTGTGGTAACATGAGTTACCTGCAGGATTGACACAAAATGATGGAGTAACTCAGCAGGACAGGCAGCACCTCTGGATAGAAGGAATGGGTGACGTTTCGGGTCGGGACTCTTCTTCAGACAGAGCTGCTTCACCCATTCCTTCTATCAAGTGATGCTGACTGTCCCACCGAGTTACTCCAGCATTTTGTGTCCATCTCCGGTGTAAACCAGCATCTGCAATTCCTTCCTACACATTATTCTGTTGTGCTGCAGCAAGTAAGAATTTCATTCTTTTATCTGCCACAGATGACAATAAAACACTCTAGACTCTTGACCAGCATTGCTTCATTCGTGGATAATTTCCAAAATACAGCACCAAAATCTATCAAAATGAACATGGTTTGATTGTAACTCTGAGTCCAGGCATTCTTTTTACATATGTAGCTTATAAGGCAAAATGCTTAAATACTTTAATGTGCTTAAGGACATTGAAGACAAAAACCTTAAGCACATTGAAGACAAGTATTTAAGCATTTTGTTGTGCTTTGCTTCCTGTTCTGCCATTTAGTAACCAGAGGTGAAGTTGATTTTGATTTTCATTTGTAATTATAGAGCATTTGGCAGTATTATGTCCACTAACATATTGAAAAGTTCACATTTTCTTTTGTTTCAGTGAACACTTGAATCCTCAAGATAAGATGCATCGGGCCAAAAAAGCCTGGTTCTCCCAAAGTGTGAGCAGACACATTTGTGATATTTGGGGTATGCATGTATTGCAACTCTCATTCAAGATTGTAATCTTACTTTATAATTTTTTGTTAAATGTAGATTTATCATTAGTTTTTAATCAATGACCTATTCACTTGGATTTCCTGGCTCAAGCCAAAGTTGACAATTTTAGATAAAGTAATGGGAAATATTAAAATTGAGTTGATATAGTCCATAGAGTGATATAGTGTGGAAACAGGTACTTCGGCCCAACTTGCCCACAGCAGCCAACATGTCCCAGCCACACTAGTCCCATCTGCCTGCGTTTGGTCCATATCCCTCCAAACCTGTCTTTTTTCCTCTTCTATTGCCTTTGCCCCTGACAGTAACAATGGCTCAATCATTCTGAACCTCATCTTGATCCTTCACCATCTATTCTGGAAGTACAGATTGTTGGCAATCTCGTGGCCTACTGACATTATACTACATTTTCAGATGTATGGTCCTTAAAATGAAACTATGATCCAAGCCCCAGTCTTCTGTCTCAGGTGGTTGTAAAATATGCCATGACATTATATTTAAGACGAGAAGGCATTAACTATATTTGTGCCATAGTGATGCAGCTGGTAGGGCTGCTGCCTCGCAGCCCCAGAGACCCGGGTTCGATCCTGACCTCAGGTGCAGTCCGTGCGGTGTATTCACGTTCTCCGGGTGCTCCGGTTTCCTCCCACATCCTAAAGACGTACGTCTTTGTAGGCTGATTGCCCTCTGTAAATTGTCCCGTGTGTGTACGGACTGTGTTGAACCAGTATGTGAACCAGTGATCGATGGTCAGCGTGAGATAGTTTTAGTTCGTCTTTTGGGATGCAAATAATCGGTTGTAATTCAGGAGTTGGATCAGAATTCGTCCCACCCTTCTATTCAGATGTAAATGAGTAAAGTTCAACATGAATCTTAATAAAATACAAATACAAATAATTTGCAAATTGACTCTGACAATGTTGGCCTCTGCCTTGAAATAGAGGAGGAGAGGTGGTGGTAGGGAGAATATTGTTTTTCATACAACATTAAAATGAAACGGGGACGGGGACGGAGAAGGAGCAAGGACTGAAGAAAGCCCAAGAAAATTAAAAGGGCACTTTGATCACTTGAATGAATATAACTGTAGATAGAACTTGGAATGACTGCAGTTTACTTTCCCCTTTGTTAAATAAAGTACAATAGCAATGTGCCAGATGCAATGAAATATTTTTCATGTATGTTCATACAAATAATGGTGAGTAATAAGCTCAATGATAAAAGTTTTGTAACCTTGAAATTGATTTTCAGTTCAAGTTGCATCTCCAATAAAGATGCTTACTCCAGTCTTTATGGCTTCTTGTAACATAGTTCTGTCACATAATTGAATTGGAATTTACTATTTTTAGACACAAGTACACAATTCATGGATACCTCCACTGCAGAAAGAGGCCTTTCAGCCCATCGTACACTTGCTACCTCTTTGAAACCTATTTACTTTATGCTAAAAGAATGAGAATTTGTTCCACTAGATACAAAATGCTGGAGTAACTCAGCAGATTGGCAGCATCCCTGGAGGGAAGGAATGAGTGAGATTTTGGGTCAAGACCCTTCTCTAGACTTGGTCACGACCCGAAACGTCACCCATTCCTTCTCTCCAGAGATGCTGCCTGCCCTGCAGAGTTACTCCAGCATTTTGTATCTACCTTCGATTTAAACCAGCATCTGCAGGTCTTTCCTACAGAATTTGTTACAGTTTTGGTTGAGAAGGTGACTGATAAATGTGTGTTGTACTAATAAGCTTTGAACACCTTTTAAATCCTATTTAAAACCTTTAATAATTGCCCTTATTGGAATGATTCGAATAAAAATATTCTTATTTGTTGATTTCAATACCTGGATTTTGTATTTCTTCCTGCAGTCAATGAAGGTGGGATTATTACAAATTGGTGTGCGGCTGATTTCTTATTTAGTAACGATGCTTCTCATCCTGACACACAGAGGTATAATACATTGAATATTATTATTGTATTATAATATGAAATATTATCAATTATTAATTGATCCTAACATTGTGGTTCATCACTGGTTCTTCAGTTAAGACTATAACATGTAGTTTGTAGTGTTGTGACGAACAGATCTACTATGTAGACCAGTCACCCTCACGCCTTGTGTGTCTTTTTTCCTAACAGTAACAGTCAATCAGATGCCATTGCTTAGATTGTGTTGATGATAGATGGCATGAATGAATGAATGAATGATTGAATGATTGAATGATTGAATGAATGAATGAATGAATGAATGAATGAATGAATGAATGATTGAAATGAATGAATGCCTGAATGAATGAATGAATGAATGAATGAATGAATGAATGAATGAATGAATGAATGAATGAATGAATGAATGAATGAATGAATGAATGAATGAAATGAATGATTGAATGAATGAATGAATGAATGAATGAATGAATGAATGAATGATTGAATGAATGAATGCATGAATGAATGAATGAATGAATGAATGAATGAATGAATGAATGAATGAAATGAATGAATGAAAACTTTATTGTCATTCAGATATACACCTAGACACAGTGCACCTTGAACGAAATTTTGTTGCATTTGACTCTCCAAAATCAGGTAATAGTAAAAAGT